>NW_019671930.1:126575-137797 GCF_002708625.1 Rhizopus microsporus ATCC 52813 | reverse complement strand
CCTCTTACCGTCAGTACGTTATGTAAACATTACAATTATTTGCCCCTCTATGGATGAAGTTGAAAGTAGAGTGGATATGCTATTCGATTCCTTTGATACTGCACCTTCGAATGCTTGGTCTTCTCAAAGCCATTACAGTAGTTTAATAGATGTGTTTGGTAGAAAGGCGCTATTAGTAATTGACGATGGCTCGCCAGATAAAGCGATATACTTGGTAGACATACAATGCAAAAATAGAACAACCAAAAAATGGACTGAAACAGTAAACGAAAACCCTTTGATCAAAGTTTTCGTCAACATAGATTCGTTTGATGAGGGGATAGATTATGATTTATACGAATAATTTTATTTGTTGGCTCTATGACTCATAGTGCGCTTAGTATTAGCCTTGTCAATAAAGGTATGACATTTGTTGTCAAATGGTCTTTTTCAGCTTTCGTCAACTCTTTTAATTACAGATTATGTACTATCAGAATGCTGGCTCAACATTCTCTTTTCTGGCTGTAGTAGGTCAACAAAGTTCATATATTTGGCTCGCGTAGAGACAAATGTGAAAAAGGACTTTTCATGCTGACAGAACTGCTGGGTCGAGGGAAAGAAGAAACAGATAATAAGGGAGTATTAACCATTTAAATGTAAGCAGTCATGACTGTTTTTTACGATTTGCACAATTGGAGCTCTTTCGCATCATTGTACGTTACACTAACCACGATGAAAACAACTGCTTCAGCTACACAGGGGATCGCTCGACCAATCCTCGGGGTAACGTTGTACACCGCTGGCTTAAAGAAAAGGACATTATCGTATGGAATAGACGACTGGTTTTTGGTCAACCTACATTTCTGACACATAAAGAGAGCAGTATTATTGATCTTTTCATGAGCATTACTGTACTATGCGATCCAGAAATGAGAATCTTTACGGACAAACCCCTCAGTTCCGATCACAAGACGATCTCTTTCTCTTTTAAAAGCATTGCTCTCTATCAACCGATACAAGTACAACGAATCATATGGAATCTTGGAAAATTGAAAGAACAAAATGTTCGCGACGCATACACTCAACAAGTGCAGTCAACCTTGACCCGTCTTGAACTGTCAACTCAATCTGTTTCCCACCAGGTTGATGACATAAAAATAGCACAGAGACGTATAGAAGAGCTCAACCATCTTATATATCAAATCATATATGACTCACTGGATGCTACTTTCGGTCGGGTTACTTCAAGCTACAACTACTGACAGGGCTTCTGGACACAGTAAGATGGCATAAATAAAGATAGGAGCAGGGTATAAGAGCAGAACGGCATAGGATATAAGGGCGGAAAGGTATAGGAGGTAAAAGAATATTTGATATTTAAGGATTGGTAGAGACAGTAGGAAGGTTTAGTGATAGGAGAGCATAAGGATAGGAAAGCATAAGGCATGATGGTATCAGCTAATCATCTTCAGGAGTTTTTCTTTTGTTGCTGCTGACATAGCAAAGAGGAGAGGGAATGGCAAGTCATTGTCATTATCCAAACAAACAGACGTCGATGCCTCTTTAATGGTATTTATGGTACCTTTGACAATTTGCACTGCATTAAAGACCAGTTTCAAAACAAGAGGAAAAAGACGAGGGGTATCAGCCACCGTTTCAGGCAAGCACAGCCGTTTTAATCGAGTGACCAAAGACATTAAGCCTTCAAAGTTCACTAAAAGATCAGTCAAGTTTAAACCTATTACATAAATGAGTCTAAGTCATATACGGTTATTCTTTGATTTTTCTTTTTTACTCCTTACCGTATATCATGAAGCCAACAGTCTTAATACCGCTCATGTTGATACCGTACTGTTGCGATATTTGAAGAGCTTCGCTCTTCATCATTATTGGCGCCTTGATACCTACTTCATTTAGCTCCTTTGTGCCATGAGAGCCACTATCGACAAGTCCGATCTCGAGGCATGCGACTTCAATGGAACCGTAGTAGTAACGGAGATCTGCATGTTTGCCAGAAATTTTTCTTTTTTCCTGGCATATGCAACCAATTGTTTGCATACTATTTCTATGCTCGGAAGAAGCAGGGCTTTCATTACCTCTATATATCAGCAAAAATGGATTAGCCCTGATAATATTTAACGGTGTACACTACGCGCACAAGGAAATTTTCGAGAGGGTTAATATCACAAGCGCTACCTGTGATGTCGTCAACAAACCTTTTCGATGTGCAGTGTCACGTTAAACTTGTTTAGGAAGAGATATCTTTCCATGTTCCTTGATGTTGAATATGACTTTTATAAAGTTTCAAAAAGAAAGAGATAAAATGTTGTTATTTATTCTAATTATTCTAATTTTATGTTGTCAATCTATCAACAAAGAACCAAGTTGATTCAAGAGTAATTATGATAAATCGTATTTTATATTAAAGAGAGTGAACTGGACAGCCTTATGTTAGGTAAACACTTTGGTAGTGTGAAGTTGTATAGCCCTCTGGTGGTCGATACGATACTTATCCTCGGCACCCTGGCCAGCCCTTCGCAAAAGCCCATACCATTCACTGTCTCCAGATGCACTGTAGACTCGTGCTGCCTCAAACCATTTCTGACCCATTGTCCTTCCTTTTAAATATGTTACCTACCAGAAAACCTCGCTCTCGTGGAGAATCCACTGGCCAGCTATATGCAGAATCCTGTATGAACTTGATTACCTATATCACGCTAAGCTTCCGCCTACTCCGCCCACTCGCCTCGGGCAAAGATTCTTAGAATGGATCTCCTCTTCTCCTTCTCACTAGTGCAACTTACACTTGACTTCATTCACTCCTTCCAAAGCATTTTTATCCTTCATCCCAAAAGGGTTTTTTAATCACCACTATCCTTCCTTTATGAACTATCTCAGGCGGGAAAGATGTAATATTATAATCTTGCGCCCAATTGAGGTTTTAATTATTTATAAATAAAAATCTGCTTAAACGTATAGTGGGCTTTTCTCTTGTTAAATTAATTCCCGGATTGGGATCAGCAATAAATCAGATAAGCAGGAATAACTAATAAACAACGTACAATAATATCTCTATTTAATATATCATAGTAGAGTATAATTGTATATTGGCTTGTTTGGAGTTCACAGTCGGGAACAAACGGTTTTCAGTGAAGGAGTTGTTGTCGTGTGATTTATCCAAGCTAGCTATAAAATCGATATCGGCATCACCTTTACTTGCAGCAACAGGTAATATCTTTCGATTGACAACCTCACTAATCAAATCGACTTTGGCATCATCATATTCACTGGAAGCATCAGCAAAAACTCTTTCGAACGATACTTTCACCAGCCGGGCCGACTTCGTTGACAGCATCTGTATTGTTCTTTTTTTTCGATGTTCTTTCTACTAAACATCCTTCTTCTTCGATCATTGTCAAGGCCGTTGTTGAGATATGAGTTTATGTTCTTCTTTTTTGTCTTTGTAATGTACGTTAATCTCTTTTTGATATGATGTAAACAGCTCAGACTTGACTGTAAAAGCTTCTTTTTAATTGCATAAACCTTGATATAAGCAAGCCACAGTGACTGCATTTCATTCTGAAGTTCTACCACAAGAAAAGCAAAAAGGGCAACTTTATTGTTTCTATCGCAGTCTATTTCTCAACATGGCCGATGAATCTACGAAATTGATATTGAAGACAAGGTACTTTGAATTAAACACACTGTGAACATGATAATAATACCTTAATAGTTTCAAGTCCATCAAAACAATTGAATCAATCTATAATGGTGGCAAGGTTGAGATTACTCAGGATTCAAAATACTTGATTTCAACACTTAGCGAGGATATTATTGTTACTGAACTTGCAACAGGAAAGCAAGTTCATCAATTAGAAGGCGTATGTTTGCAACATTATTCATTTGCTTTAAAGCATGCTAATTTTATTATAGGATACTGAACTGGTGACCACCATGGCTGTTAAGCCCAATGGAAAGCATCTAGTCAGCGCTAGTCGAAGCTTATTCATAAGAATTTGGGAACTTGAAAAGGGAGAATGTGTCCGAACGTTCAAGGCACATGATTCTGCACCTGTGATTGTCATGGATATCGATGAGACATCAACCTTGGTAGCTACCGGTTTTGCAGATGGTTCCGTCAAAGTGTGGGATATTGATAAGGGTTACTGTACACATAACTTTAAAGGACACGGAGGCGTTATCAGTGCTCTCAAGTTCCACAAGCATGAAGGCAAATGGTATCTTGCGTCAGGTGCAGTCGACTGTCAAGTGAGAATTTGGGATTTACAATCAAGAAACAGTGTAGCCGTATTGAAGAGTCATGTCAGTGTTATCCGTGGTCTTGACTTTTCTGCAGATGGTCAGTACCTTATATCTGGTTCTCGCGATAAAGTTGTGAACGTATGGGACTGGAAAGCAAAACAGCTTAGGGCCACATATCCCATTTTTGAAACGATTGAAACAGTTGGATTTGTTGAAAAGAATGAGGAAGTGACGGCCAAGTTTGGCAGTGAATACGCTCAATCCGACATCTTTTATACTGCAGGCGATTCAGGACTTGTCAAGCTGTGGGATATGAAGACTGGAAAATTGATCAAGGCACAAGAACCCGAAAAGAATAGTCAGCATACGATTACAGACGTTGTATATATCAAAAGCGCTAGAGTTTTAGCAGTCGTGACCAATGATCAAAATATTCTCATGTACTCTCTGGAACAACAACTTGAACGTGTAAAGCAGATTGTTGGTTATAATGACGAAGTTGTTGATGTTGCTTATGTGGGAGAAGATGAGACATACTTGGCAGCAGCTACCAATAGTGCCCAATTAAGAATATACAATGTCGAAACACAAGACTGTGATTTACTGTATGGACACACAGACATGATCATTTCTTTGGATAGATCAAGAGATGGTACGCTTCTTGTCACAGCATCTAAAGATAAGACAGCACGTCTCTGGAAGATTGATACAGCACAAGAAGATCATAAGAAGAAATATATGCCTGCAGGTGTATGTGTTGGACATACAGAATCAGTAGGTGCAGTTGCATTATCTAGAAAATCAAAGACTTTTATGATCACAGGAAGTCAAGATAGAACAATAAAGTACTGGAACTTGAGAGAGATGGATTTGGATAACCCAGACGAAAACTTTAAACCCAAATCATTATACACTCATCAAGCACACGATAAAGACATCAACACCATTTGCGTTGCTCCCAATGATAAATTCTTTGCAACTGGTTCACAGGATAAGACAGCCAAACTTTGGAACGTGGACACGGGAGAACTGGTTGGTACCATGAAAGGTCACAAGCGTGGTGTTTGGTGTGCACGATTCTCTCCTGTAGACCAGGTCTTGGCTACAAGTTCTGGTGATAAGACAGTCAAGATATGGAATTTAAAAGACTTCACATGCTTAAAGACATTTGAAGGCCATACTAACTCAGTCCTTCGAGTTGAGTTTTTGACAGCTGGTATGCAATTAGTGTCTGCCGCTTCAGATGGTCTGGTGAAAGTGTGGACAATCAAGACAAACGAGTGTGCGGCTACACTTGATAATCACACTGAAAAAGTGTGGGCTTTGGCTATTCGAAAAGACGAAAAGTTTGTAGTATCTGCAGGTGCTGACTCTGTTGTTAATTTCTGGGAAGATGTCACTTTACAAGAACAAGAAGAAGAGTTGAAAGAAAAAGAAGAATTGATTATCAAGTAAAATGCGTTGTGTCTTGTCCATCAACATAACTAACATTTTAATTTAGGGAACAAGAATTGCAAAACTTTATGCGCAAGAAAGATTATCTAAATGCTATTCTATTGGCATTATCGCTAGAACAGCCTTACCGTTTACTACATCTATTCAAGGAAGTTTCTGAATCCAGACCAGAAGGGGACCAGAGCATTACTGGATCAGAAAATGTAGATAAAATCCTTGCAGAATTATCAATCGAAAATATCGAAAAAATGCTAAAGTACATCCGAGATTGGAACACAAATGCAAAACATTCAGATGTAGCACAAACAGTATTGAATGCCATTTTAATGTCGCGTAGCGCAGAAGAAATTGTTGAAATACCATCTGCTAAAGAGGTAAGAAAGCATATAGATGTTTACAAGGAGGCTAATGCATTATTTCTAGATCATTGATGGTCTGTTACCGTACACTGATAGACACTATCAACGTATAGACGACCTTATAACCCAATCATTTATTATAGACTACACTTTGCAAGCACAACAGTAATAAATAACATAGCATCCTTGTTTTGTCAATTATTTTTGAAAAAAGAGAGCTCATTTTTCTAAAGTACACAGTTTATTAAAACATTTAAATTCTAATGAGTAATGATACATGAGTGCATTTATTTACTCTTGTAAGCGCTGTTCTTGGTGTTACCAAGACATTCAGCAACAGTGACAAACTTGTAGTTCTTCTTGCTCTTGATGTAAGAGATAACCCAAGGAACAAGCTTGTCAACAGTCTTCTTGTGAACATCATGTTGAAGAGCAATATGACCATGAGGCTTCTTCTTGTTATCAGCTTCAATGACGCTCTTGTATTCTTGTTGTTCGCTAGCAAGGCTGGCAATATCCTTGTATCTCCAGTCATTGGAATCAATATCCCAGAGGATAACCTTGTATCCAAGTTGACCAAGAGTAGCGAGTGTGTTGTCATCATAAGCACCGGAAGGAGGACGCATGTAGACAGGAGTCTTACCAATGACAGACTTGAAAATCTTTTCAAGCTTGGTCATTTCAGACTTGACCTGAGAAGCACTTAGGCCAGCAAGTTCCTTGTGGCTAAAAGTGTGGCTGCCAATTTGGTGGCCCTTGTCATAGACATGCTTGATAACTTGCTTGTAAGTCTTTGTACCAGCGGGAGTCTTTACGCTTTGACGTTCAACATCACTATAAAAAATACATCAGGCTAAATTAGGCTATCATTAAGAAAAAAAAAAAAGGAGAGTTACTTACACCCAGTTGTTACCGTTCATGAAGAAGGTGGCGGTAACACCTTTAGATTTAAGCGTATCAGCCAATGCCCAAGTGTATTCGTAAGGTCCATCGTCAAAGGTCAAAGCAATAGTGCCAGGAACGGAACAGGTAGTGTAAACCTTGGCCTTGACAGCTCTCTTTTCAACAGGAACAGCAGAAACAGCAGTGGCAATGGCAGCCAAAGAAGCAAGAAGGGTGAGACGCATTTGTATAATTAAATTAAAAAAGAAAGGAAAGGGGCGTTAATAAATACATCAGATCATGGCGTGCCTCCTTTTATAAGCATTCGATGTCTTGTCCCGCTCAGTCAATTACGATGAGGTTTCACACACACACACACATATATACACACATCTTGATGAGTTCTGATCGCCAAGGCTTTTTAAACACAAAATGAGCAGATTAATATCATATCAACTCTTTTGCATGCTATGTCTTGTAGCATGTCTACCCTTAAGATAGCTCAAGAAGGTTGCTTGAATGACATATTCGCCAAGTTATTTTTAACTTTTTTATAATACCGCCTTAAACGGTTTCTGATATTTTTAAATCAAGATGTCAGTCTTTGCTAAAGCAAAAGGAGATATATACGTACTTGGTCATGTCTTAATTTGTTCGATCCTTTAATAATTGGTAATTATGACCCTTTTTGATGCTTGATTTTTCTTTACATAAAGATAATGGCAAATTCATAGAAGAAGAGAAAAGCGTTGTCTCTTCCTATATTTGGAAATTTGTATGTTCCCAGGTTATCTGTCGGGCAAAATACTATAATTGGGTAGTATGACAATGGATCATGCAACTATCTTCTGTAACACACAGCAAAGTTGGCCACTCCTGACACGCTGTAGGGCGATAAAAATACACTTATTCCCGAAATAATGTTACTGCGATCTATCTGATTCATGCTCTGAGTATTTATAAAATGATGTAAGACCTATATGTTCTTTATTCCTTCAGGACTGAAAATCCTTCACTGTAGCCAATAAACGAGGCTCTGCATCTTGCGTTTATATGCGCGACCTCGATCAAAGAAACTTATCTATATTCCGTAGACATCCATTCAACGTCAAAATATCAAACTAAAACATATACCATTGTATAAATAAATTAGATATAGGTAAGCTTAAAAAGACGTCCCATAGATATATTAATTTGCCCACTTTTGAATCTTTGGATCTCAAAAAGTATTTTAAATCTAATCATTATATAGAATCTTTTTCATCTGAAGGCAGTGTAGGAAGCTCAAGCAAGTTGTAAACAAAAACTCTGAAATATGGTTGTTAAATTACGGATGTACAAGCAACAATGGCAAGAAGTAGTGGTTTATCAAATTATCGTATATACTTGACTCTTTAAACGAAGATCATCTTTGGAAAAATTTCAGGGGTCACATTATCATTTTAGTTTGTGTTGCAATTTAATGTCCTGACTATACAGTGCATTTTCAGAAATGGAAGTCGTACTTTTGGAAACCATGCCTCTTTGCTTGAAATGATGTCGTGTCATCATGATTTCTTGGCATTCGAAAAAAAAAAAAATTTATTTGAAGATGGACATGGAAATGTCGTTGATGAGAATGGCGGCCCTGAGTCCATGGAGTACATTGTCGATCAAAATGAGTTTGTTGTTGAGACAATTGCCACTCACACTGATTACTTGAAAAATGTAGCTTCCAGCAAATCTTCATCGGCTTGTCCAATGCGAATAGAAAAGCCAAAAGATGAAGACATTCGTATGAAGGAGGCCAGCATGAAACGTGATTATGAGCGTTATACCGTCCAGAATAAGGTTAGATTTTTCGGCCTGAAGATTGAGAAGTGTATGAGTACATCAGCTGCAGCGAAGCAGTTGAGCATTCACATTCGAACTGCCCAGAGGTGGGGTTAGACAGTACTGTATTTTTATTAATTATTGACATTAATTTTATAAAATATTTTCGTAAAAAGACGACAAAGAAAAATAGGTTTGAATAAAACGACATCATGTCAAAAGAGAGAGAGATAATGAGTATATGTAGAAAAAGAGAGAAAAAGTAAGCTAGTATTAGAGCACATATCCCAATATTAGTTTTACTTACCACCAAGGTGCATTCTGGGGAGGGTAGCGATAACTACCCAGGAAAGTTTAAACAAAAAAAAAGGAACGGAGGACAGAGAGAACCCAGGGCGTCAGAAGAGACTAGTAGGGAACGTTCTAGATACACGCCAGAGAGCAAAGAGGGCGGGGCAAGCGAGTCAGAGTAAGGACCATGAGGACAGGCTAGTTTTGATTGGTAAATCTTTGAACACCCAGAGGGACATTTGATAATTGCTGTAAAGAAGCAAAAAAAGGACTCGATTAAAATGGGTTTTTATATGTTTTTCTTTCAAACAGATTTCAGGATTGAATACTTAAGACAAAGAAATCATGTCAAATAGAAGCAATCTACATGGTGGCCATTCAAGAATATGCATTGCCAAATATGACTACATGTTCTTCTGATTTCATGGAAAAACCGAATAAAGAATTTAAACTTTTACAGAGAGACTAAAGAGGGCGATTTCTAATACTAGGTTAGTTTCAACTCCAAGACAGCCCACCTGTTAATATTACTGTCAAATGGGATAGTGAGCCATATTCTTTTTGTATTTGTTATTACTCTGATAACATTACAACGGTTTCAATACGACATCTAACTTTGGAAAGCACGACATTCAGTCTCATTATTTTTTGGAAATACAGTATATCCATGGAACAACAGACGAAGTTGTCAACTATGACAGAGCGTACTCATATACTACAAGCGCAATTCCTCTTACGATCTCTGTCATTGCCAGATGATGCGCTTCTGACTTACTTACTTCCACATATACTATATCAAAAACGCCACTGTGGAAACGTTGTGCGCAATATACTGATATACTAGGCAAACGATTGTTAAAGAAGATACGTCTGCAATATCTGCAAGACAACTTAGAACAGCGGCGTACTGCACGCAGCTTAAATCTGCTCTCACTGTGTTGCCTAACAATCTCTTTGGATCCAATTCTTTGGTTACCCATGACAAGGCTGGAAAGAATCCGATACATACGGTGGCATCTTGGTTGGTTACCCAGTTATAACACTACTCGCTGCCTTCGACACACCTCATAGCTTCTTACAAAATAACATGCCATCTATTGCCTCGACGTGCATCACCGTCTACAAATACCGAAGTCTATAACTGATCCTCTGTCCCTCCTTTTAAATAAGCTTCCCACTCGAAAGCCACGCTCTTGTCAAACAAGATCGTTTTAGACTATCAGATGGCCCGTAATCTGCGCTATCTTACATGAGCTTGATTACCTATACCATGAAAAGAGCCACCGTCATCATCTGACCCAGGGCAGAAACTGATTAAATGGTTATTTAACTCTTCATAGCAGTGTTTTTAACACTTATTCCGTGAATCTGTCAGTCAAAGCATTTTTGCCCTCGAGTCCAGAGGGATTTTTAGATACTGCCTCACAACTTGAACTGGCCAGGACAAAAACAATATAATAAAAATATCATGCGCCCCTTGTGGCCATTATATTTTATAAATAAAATTGTTTAACCATATATCCATGGATGTCAAGGCTGGTACATTTCATATGGCATGAATTTTGTTCTCACTATTGGAACGTTGTACTGAATATGATATTTGGAGAGGTGATAAATGGAAATGCCCGGGAAAAAGAAAACTAGAACGCTTTTCTTTTTAAAGGTTCAGCTTATACTGAAGTTCTGTTTGACAAAAAAAAAAGCGTATTTCAAATTTGCAGTCATTGATTGATCCACTTTCACCACCGTGGCTCGCTAACTCTCAATATGTTAAAAAAAAAACGATTTACTCAATCCCCTCAATTAAGACTCCTCTTATATTTTCAAGCACAGTATAAAAGCCCACTTGTTCTCTTTTGACGCTCTTTGTCTGTTTATACTGATAAAAATAACCATCAATTGTTGAACAGGTCAAAGTTCGGTTTATAATTGTTTTTAAATCAACATTTAACTTCAGTCTAAAGCTTCTCAAAATACAGCGCAAATTATATCCTCATTACAAATAATAAGACTCCCTCACTGACGTGCATGTTGACCCAAGGTTCGTCTTCATGATTTTATTTCATGATCGTTGCAAATGAACAGTTCCCAAGTTGTTTCCAAGATGCATCGATAGTGTTTCCAAGGTGTTTCCAAGGTGTTTCCAAGGTGTTTCCAAGGTGTTTCCAAGGTGTTTCCAAG
>NW_019671930.1:0-122080 GCF_002708625.1 Rhizopus microsporus ATCC 52813 | reverse complement strand
GTGTTTCCAAGGTGTTTCCAAGGTGTTTCCAAGGTGTTTCCAAGGTGTTTCCAAGGTGTTTCCAAGTGTATTTCCGAAAATATTTCCAACGCCATTTCTTTCAAGAGCTATTTTTCCAAAATATTTCCGTAGTATCAAGCTCATCTATCGTATCAGACTGTTTATTCCTAGTAAAAAGTCTCTTTCTCTCTCTTCCTCTTTTTTTTTTTTAGCTCTTTGGAATTGGAAAGTAGTATTTTGAATTGTTGCAAACAACTTAAAGTTATACACTCTTTCCGGAAAGTAAATTCGTCTGTGATCGAATATAAATGCAACCAATGGTGAGAACAAAATTCATGTTGTATGAAATGTAAATTTGCCGTTACCAAGAATATTTTCGTAGTATCAGCCTTGACGTCCATGGATATACTGTATTTCCAAATTGAGCTGTCGTATTGAAACCGTTGTAATGTTATCAGAGTAATAACAAATACAAAAAGAATATGGCTCACTATCCCATTTGACAGTAATATTAACAGGTGGGCTGTCTTGGAGTTGAAACTAACCTAGTATTAGAAATCGCCCTCTTTAGTCTCTCTGTAAAAGTTTAAATTCTTTATTCGGTTTTTCCATGAAACCAGAACATGTAGTCATGTTTGGCAATACATATTCTTGAATAATCACCATGTAGATTTTTCCTATTTGATATGATTTCTTTGTTCCAGGTACCTGATCCTGAAGCTTGTTTGGAAAAGAGACCTTTTTTTTTGCTTCTTTACAGCAATTATCAAATGTCCCTCTGGGTGTTCAAAGATTTACCAATCAAAACTAGCCTGTCCTCATGGTCCTTACTCTGACTCGCTTGCCCCGCCCTCTTTGCTCTCTGGCGTGTATCTAGAACGTTCCCTACTAGTCTCTTCTGACGCCCTGGGTTCTCTCTGTCCTCCGTTCCTTTTTTTTTGTTTAAACTTTCCTGGGTAGTTATCGCTACCCTCCCCAGAATGCACCTTGGTGGTAAGTAAAACTAATATTGGGATATGTGCTCTAATACTAGCTTACTTTTTCTCTCTTTTTCTACATATACTCATTATCTCTCTCTCTTTTGACATGATGTCGTTTTATTCAAACCTATTTTTCTTTGTCGTCTTTTTACGAAAATATTTTATAAAATTAATGTCAATAATTAATAAAAATACAGTATTACAATGCCTCACCATTGCGGCAGTTGTCTAAACATTTATGTGAATGAGAAATAAATCCCTCAAAATCACTCAACTCCAAGCACTTTGATGCGTCGCTGATTCGTGCCATCAACGTCTTGCTTTCCAACAACCTGTTGCATTTAACTTTACTCTTAAGAACAGACCAAAACTGTTCAATAGGATTGAGTTCAGGCGAGTATGATGGAAGATAAGCACATCGATATCCTCTAGATTCAATATACCGAGAAATATCTTCAGCTTTATGAATAGGGGCATTATCCATGACCAAATAATGGCCATTCATGTGCTTATACTTATCCATCTCATCCATTGTAACCTTAAGAAAACTAAGATAATGACCAGTGACAGTTCTTCTGTTAATAATTTCAGAAGAATTTGCTCGCTTTCTTTTTCTGGTCGAAACCTGTGGAAGTCTTAAGCTGCATTTAATCAAACCAGAGGCAGAGATTGCACCCAGGATAGTAGTCGTTTTTGCCCTTGTTTTTGGGACAGTTACCACAGTAGTAGACCCTTTTTTTGACCATGCCATACTGCGCTTCATGTTAATATGGAAGGCTGACTCATCAAGAAAAACACAGTTTTTTCTAAAATCCATGTCCGTTTCATCCCATTTGCGTATCCAGTCAAATCGCTCTTGGATCTTAGCTTCACTGTTCCTGTCAACAGGATGAAATTTGGCTTTCTTGAAAGATAAGTTGCATTCATTCTTTACAAATCGATAAAGTATTGTTTTTGACACTTGGATTCCTTCAAATCGTTGACGTAATTTCTCCATCAATTGTTCTAAAACTATTGACGGATTCTCATCAACCCATTCTAAAATAAGTGTCTTATGCTCATTGTTGAGAATGCGAGGACGACCAGAGCTTTTACCCTTTTTAAATATGCTGTCAGGATCTTTTTCATACTGCAGCGCCCATCTTTGCGCCGAGCGAACATGAATTCCCAACAACTTCGCAGCAGCTGACGCACTCAAAACCTTCTCGAACATCAGTTTGAAGAATCTTACTTTGTCTTGATCCGTATAAACTGTGTAATCTCGTTTTGTAACTGATTCTTTCATATGAACGTCCTTACTCTGTACTTCGTTCGCATGCACAGCGACAGGCTTATGGTTGCGTACACCATATAAAGTGTGCAAATAATCAGTATGAGAACTAAGTGTTTGAAGAGTGTACGTTTCCTCATCAACGACATAATCCATGGGTTCAGGGCAGCCATGCTCATCAATAACATGGCCCTGCCCATCTTCATAAAAAAACTGATTGCTCATAATTTCTACTTTGATTGGAAAAAGAAAAGAATTCAACTTGAAAAAAGGCGTCATGCTTTTTATATTGATTGTTTTGTCAAGCTTTTTTTGTACGACATCTTTTTTTCTCCTACACGGCTTTCATTTCGGAAAAGAGTGTACAATTACAGATCTGTTATAGAGATAATTGAGGCTTCAAATGCAATGGTTACTATATCATCCATGTTTGAATAATTTGTTTAAGACAATAATATCAAATATAATATCTATGAAGATATATAATCTAGTTTTTATTCGAATGAACGACTGGCTCTTGATCTTTTTCTATGCTCCTTTTTATTGGCTGCAGATACCTTCAGCCCCTCGTCAATCAGCTTTTCACATCGAGTCTTGATTTCTACAGCAGTTTCTTGTTCTGTAGTAAATATCTCAGGATATCGTACACTATAATCAAGCAAGATATATTGGCACAATAGCGCACAAAGCATATAAGCATCTTTACCTTAACCACATATAAACTATGATTTGCTTATGTTTTTCTTCTAAGTCTACTAAATGCTCTGGGTTAATGGGTGGTGTATCTGGTAATTCTACAATTTCCTCTAAATCGCATGTTTCCTGTCGACTGAATTTTTTTGCCAACGTTTTAATCAATGCCATTGAAGGCTCACTTCTTATGCTCACAGGTGCTGTTGCAAATTGGAATCTATCTCGTATTTCTAACGGAATATCCTCTATTATATCGGCAATGGCCTATAACAAGCATAAGTCACGTATTCATACAGTACGCATTCTCAATGTACCTTTTTATCCTTGGTGTTACACATAAAATAGTCTCCGGTAACTGACGCGAAGTCTTCAATTTTTTGCTATTATTTACTTTGTCAACACATTAAATATAATATCAGTATCATACTTACAATTATAGACGAAAAGGGTTGGTTAGGCATTTGGGAAGCAAAGAGCTCCAACATTTCCACAGTGGGTTGCAAACCAGCTGTCTTTAACGCCATCATTAATTACTTTATTTTTTTGTATATAATCGTTATCTTTTACCTCTAATGGAACTATAGGAGATTCAACGGCCGCTTTAATATATGAAAGATCTCTGGGATGTAAGCTATATAGATCCATGTCAGAAAAAACATGATTAAATAAACAGATATCAACCCTTACGAGGTAACAATTCCATTTCCATAAGCTGTACCAAACCTGCCTGCACGTCCAGCAATTTGCTTCAACTGTGGAAAGCTAATACGTTCCATCTCTGCCCCATTAAACTTATGCGTTGTGCTAAATATGATACGCTTGATATTCCTTTTAATCAAATAAGTTACTTTGTTCACTTTTAAAAGATACGGTAACCTACAAATTTAAGCCCATGCCAACCGCGTCTGAAGCTACTAATACGTCGAATCCACTGTCAGGGTCATTGAATGCCTTTGCTTGAAGAGCTCTAGTTTCTATCATGATATGGTTAAATAATGCTTGTGTATCTCTTTTTTTTTTTTTGCTATTTACCTGGAGGAAGACCGCCATATGCTACAGCACACTTGAGTCCAGTGGTAGCTTCGATTTTGTTCTTATAATTAAATATGTCTCGTCGAGAAAAGGCGACAACGCAGTCTCCTTTTGTAATTCTACTCAAATCACCTTCTAATGATCTGTTGCTCACTTTGTAAGGAGTAAGACGCTGATATTTGTTCACTACCAATTCCTCATTCAGACTCTCACAGATCCTTTGAATTAAAGGCACAGCTGATTCCTCACCGCACAGGTGAACTTCTTTTGCTGCCAATCCCAAAAGAGCCGCTGTCCATGCCCATCCACGAAATGGATCGGCTATCAACTGAATTTCATCGACAACCGCTACGTCCATCGGCCTTCCTAATGGTGCCATTTCAACAGTTGAGCTGGTCAAGGGTGCATAAGGTGATACTATTCTTTTTTCCTCCCCTGTCACCAAGTTACAAAGAATGCCTTTTGTGTTCATTTTATCATAGATCTCGTGGGCTAATAAACGCAGTGGTCCACAGTAAATACCGCTCTGCGCACTTTCTAGTCGCTGCAATGCCTGATATGTCTTGCCGCTGTTGGTGGGTCCTACATGAAGTATAATCTTTCTAGTTTATGTTAATGCATCTATTCTATTGCTGCACGTCTCTCTTTCTCCATACCTTTGCATCTGTCTAGCCAAAGGATACCACTCTGTTGGATATCGAAGATCACTGATTTTTCGAAGCGAATTGACCTTATCCACAATGTCCTCTGGTAGAAAAGGTTTTGCATAATCAAGGAAACACTGTAAGAGCTCTTTGTCAAGATAAGCTGATAAAAAAAGTTTAATGAAAAAGAAAAAAGAAATATCTGATACTTACCTGATATATCATTCCCTGTGTATCCTGAAAGAAGATTTCTAACTGTACATCTAGGTATTTCTCCAGCAGCCACGGCTTTTACAAATGACTGTGATATTTCTCGGAATAGTTTGGTATTTATGCCTAAACAGCTAGCTTCTCTTCGAAAGTGTACACTTTTGCTAAAGCTCTTCAACTTTCTGTCCAACTCTGAAATGCAAAATAAAGCAAGTCAATACGGGAGAGCAAGGGTAGGTATTGGCAACTAATTACCTTCTTCTATACGTCGATGTCTCTTTGGGGAAAGTATTCTCCAGACGGCATTGTCAATGATCGATCCTTTTCTCGGTAGACCTCCTTTACGTAAGATAGGTATTGTTTGATGAAAATGTCGTAAAGGAGCTACCGATGCACCGAGCTTGATCCGAAGTAGTAGGCAGGATGTTTGCCTTAGTGGAATTATTCGCAGCATGTCTATGTTTAGAAAAGAAAGTATAATTTCGGAACAGACTGTCTTTTCATGACTTCTTTTTTAAAAGAATCCTGAAACTCAGGTTTATGGTTGTGACAGTCATGCAACTAGTTTGCCATTTTCCATCTGTGTGCCAGATGAGCCCACCTAAAAATTCTACAACTTCTTCCAAAATTACCGGAGCTTCATCTGCACAACATGGACAATCACAATAAAATAAGTAGACTATTTCAAATGAAGAAAGGAAGAGTTATCGTTTAAATTATTCTGCCGCGAGAATCGAGTTTACAACCAAAAGAATATCCAATAGTATCATGATTACGAGAAGTGCTGCTGCTACCTTATTGTGTAACATGGAGACGACTTTATCAAAAAGTAGCTTCAAAGTAGTAAAGTCTGTTGCCAATGTCATCGCTAAAAGTACCCAATGTGCCCATCATGGAGAAGAAAAAGGAGAATGGGTTGTGTAACAGATACCTTGACCCCTTACTGTGTGGTTTGTTTGACGACCCTGATAGTGATGTATTCTTTAGATGGTGAGAATAAGAATAAGCACACTTAGAAAAGATGATTCTTATATTTGGATTAACAGGACAAATGCAAGGCCCAAGGAAGCAAAGGATGAAAATAGTGATTTAACAAGTGAAAGAGCAGATGCAGTAATCAGCTCGCTCAATAGTGCCAAGTGGTCCAGCTCCCAAGGTTTCGGTGAAGCCAAATGCTCTGATGAACCCGAAAATATCTATTTGACAAGCATGGATCTAGTGAGATTGGATATTTTTAGCAAGAGCAGCATTGATAGACATTCAATGAGGAACGTACAGACTTTGCAAGCAATTGGCACACCAACCACATTTTACATCACGATCTATACTCATGACAGTTTGTACATTATGTACGAAATTGCAGAAATTTTGGCTCCTCGTTGTGTTGATGATGTTTTGAAGTATCTGATGAACCTCAACAAGTTTGTGTTGTAGAATTGTTTGACAGATGGTGCCAAAATACATCGTGTTTTCTTGATGGTGCATCTCCTTCCCAACTGATCTCACCCACTCAGGCTCAAATAGGTGCTTTTGTTTCCTTCTCCACGAACAGAAATAGATCATACATCACAAGGCATTACTACCATTGATTTTTTTTTTTTCTCTTTTCTATACTTTGTCATCTTCATTTTTATAGTATTTCTATTATTATTTCTTCATACTTCACTCTTCTCGCGCAATTTCAATATTTATATATATTCTCAATAATAAGGTGCAATAACGTATTCTTAATATTTCCTTAATTGATACGCTTAACATATAGTAAGAAGAGTGCGACCCATTCTTCGCTTGTTCAGAAGAAAAGGGGGCTGTCATTAGCTAACTTAGTATTGAAATTGATTTATTGCCGTTATGAGAGCCTGTCAAAACAGCTTATATGATAAGTTGTGCCTGTAATATGCTGTCCGTAAAGAATGGCAGAAAAACCTGTTAATGAAGCATACTGATAAAGCTAGACTTATTGAATGGTATTCGTTTTGTAGCAAAAGAATGTGATTTTGTCAGGTTACTCCAAAAAAAAAGTGTCATTTTGCAAAACTCCAATTTTTATGGTTTTCTAGCTACTGATCGCGGATGTATTTGATCAACTACAAATTTATGAAGGCGGCGCCAGCAGGAGAAAGAGCTGGAATCTAAGCAAGAGCCGATCAGAGTTGGGTAAAACGAATGAAAGAAGATCCAGAATGGGACATATACGAAAAGCTTACCAACAAGGTGAGCCGCCCGGCGCCCCAACTACAAGAGGAACATAAAGAATTTCTGATCAACTTTTTCGACGAGCAGCCCCAAACGACTAGAGAAGACGCCGTGGCGAGCCTGACCGCAGCATTCGAAGGTTTTACCCTGAGAAGTTCATGGGTTGGCACGTTTACCAAGAACGATTGCAACTTGACAGTGAAGCGGATAACTCGTCATCTTGTGTGTGGTATTCTTGGTGTATAAGTATAAACGTAAGAATGAATGGGAAAGAATATGGAAAAAGTTTTATTTCTAAAAAATTAGACCAAGATTTTACTGCTGTATTTATACCAAAGGACAACCGAGAATGAGTATGATGTGAGATATTCTTGCTTATTACACTATCCTGACAGATATTTTCATAATTGAACAAGTTTCCCCTTTATGGGTTCTTTTGTCTAATCGTTAGAACTGATTCAAGGACCCATTGGCTCAATCCAATTGGTTGTGCGAAAGTTATTACTCCTCCTGCACCTTTCAGTACGTGAGTATTTCTCCAGATGTACCAAAGCACAGTTTAAGTGAGAACTAATAAGCTGACAAGGGAGCTACTCGTGTGCTGCGATTGAAGTTAATGAAAAGAAAAGCTGATATTCGATAACGTATAGATCCAGCCTGTTATTTATAAAATCCCTGAGCCTACATTTATCTCAAGTAAGGGAATAGTGACCAAAGCACCTATTATTACTTGTTTGCGGAACCTTACACCCTACATATACGTGTACTGAACCCACTATATATCTATTACTCCATATATAGCATTTAGCTAGCTGATAACCCGTAACAACACCTTATATGATATCAACTGTTCTAGATCTTATCTGAGTTAGCTACTCTCACACAAGACTTGATATCATCAAGTATTATATCACGCTTTACTGTCTAGTATTATATTGGATGAGCTTCTTTATTGATGTTTATCAAATATATGATAACATATTTATTCAATAAAGGTTATCATCAATTAACTTATCACAACCCGCTTATAGAAAATAACCTGTAAACGGTGTACCTTCACTAGATTATATGACACTTCAAGAATAAACTCTTATTGTCTGTATTTTAACATTTATCAAGTTATTCAAAGTGTTAAATATATGCTTCAGTGTAACTGTATTGTATAGTATATCTCTTCAAATACGACATCAAAGGAAAAGAGTGGGCTAAGAAGTAGTCTCAAATAGACATGGATTATATGAGAAACTGCATATTTGTCGATGAATCTTCATTTGATATCGATATGTGAGCAGCAATAGCAACTATAAAAAAAAACCCCCAGTTATCTTTTGAGTCACAAGATAAATTTAATCAGAGTACAACACGCCGTAAATAACGAATTCTATCTATTTGGCTGCATTTATCAAAAGATGAGTAGCAGACGCCTGTCCTCATCTACTAACTGGGGTTTAATCTGTGGAGCCCTTAAAAGAAGATGAATTGTTCGGACCATTGCTTCCTTTCTTTTACATAACTGAATATTTTCCGTATTTTTGCGTTACCCACTGTCTTTCTTGATAATATTATATCCTGTGTCCATTTATCATTTACTTCTGAGAACAAGTCATCTGTTTGAACAAATTATACGTGCGTAACGATATACAAGGTGGCTTTAAAAAACTCAAAGCATGATGCAGATAAAGGCCATCCTGTCATAATAAAGTTTTTCTTTTGGGTTTTTAGCCATGGTTAAGAAAGCACTTGTTTTTTACAGTAATGTTGATCCAAATTCTCTGATATATAAACGAAAGCAGTTTGATCACCTGCATAAAGTGAACAGTCGTAAAGCGGGCGATTTAATGAAACAACTAAAGCTGAAATCCAGTCTTCCTGTGGATGTGGATATATCAAGTTCATTTCCTTCTATCGACAGCGTCAAGGATGAACATGCAGAACTAGCTAAAGAAGAACAGCTACTGAACTCTGGAGAATCCAAGGTAAAGGATTTGGCTCTATCAATAGTTCCGGCAGCATCCTTGGAATTACATTTTGGAGTTGCCAAGATGACCATTAACTTGGAGAAAACAATTGCTGAGTTAGGCGTAGGCATATCCAAACTGGCCACTGGTTTATGGGGAGGCACACGGACGAAAGATACTCCAGATATCACAGTTCTTGCCTATTACCTACCTGTTCTGAAGCCACTTGTTAACTTTGGACAACCTATTGAATATGAGAGCTACGAAAAGCTTTCAGAGGGGCAGTTACTGATTACAAACCCAAGTGTATCATTCGAGTTTTGGACAACAAGTATGCCAATATTTAACGCGATCCTGTTCTGCGGACGCGTACTTGCAGCAGGTGATCTCTACGTTGGATATACGATCAGAGAAGGTTTTGTCCATGGAATACTTCCACCTGGACCAATGAATATAAATCGAAGGCAGGCTTTCCGTCATCTTTCAAATATTGTTGATGAGCTTTGGATAAGAGGTGGCTCTATACAAGATGATCTAAATTGGCGAAAGTGGTCAAAGAAGTTTCCGCCTTTAAAGCAATGTAAAGCCACTGCCATTCGTGATCTGGTACGATTAGCTAAGGAAGGCGCTGAAGCAGCACTGGAAATATCTGATAAATATTCTGCCGCTGTGGCATTTGGGTTAGCTCAAGTCAATCTTTGCAAGATTATGGCTCTGAGTTTTGGATCAGGCCCGAGAGTTTACACAAAAGATGAAGAAGGCTTTAGAGAACTCAAATTGGAAGCATCAGTACGAGAAAGCAATTATACTTTGTTCTATTACGATGAACGGTCTTATTTTTTTCGTTTATGTGGAGTACCAGCAGAATCATTGCAAGAATTGGTAAAATGGCTGGACAACGAAGTTGCAAATACCACATTTCTCGGAATCGAAAACGGTGATGCGCCTGGTACGGTTGTAATAACTCCAAGGTTTCACGTATTGACGCGTACAGGTGCAATAAAATCTCTGGGAGATATGGTGAGTAATATTGGTATGACGGTTGCGGAAAATTGCAGGGCTTGTGGTGGGAGTTGTGTAAGCATGTTGCACAAGGTATCTCATCGACAATATGTGGGCTGTCGTACTGTGGCATTTCTCAACATGCTTGTTTCCGTGTATGTTGGTGGGGTCCTGAAAAAAGCTGGTATGGCTGTTGATCAATGCCTTTTTAGTGATGATTTACAGCGGACAATCAAAAGTTTAAATGAGCTCTTTTCCTATGATACTGTTGGACTTTCAGCCTTTTTGACCAGCTGGTACATATTGCGTTCAGGTGAAGATGTTCCACACGTGGATAAAGGCTTAGTGTTAGGGCTTGAAATGGATGGCCAAATCCACGGTTTAAGACATGCAGTGAAGCCAGGAACGATAGGTTCTCCTTTGGTTAGTTTTGATGGCCACATAGTAGCCGGTTCGCATACGTTTGCATGTATAGCATACACTAGAAGGCCTGAAATCTACTATGAATTGAAGAAGGGTCAGTACACATTAGTTACAGAGCAATCACCTGATGTGCTCCCAGCTCAGTATTTATATGTTCGATCAGAGCCAAAGCATATTGCGGTCGACACTATCCTAATGTACCCTACAGGTGACGAATTACAAGTGGATCTGGGAGCGTCTGTAAATTTGATAAATGTGCATAAGTGTGAAGAAATGGCTGAGCAAATGGCAATACCTTTACACGTTTCCCAGTGTGTTGACGGATATAATGCTGTTAATCTCTCGGAAGAATTCCGATATGTACTTTATACGCATGGTAACGAAGCTTTGCAATCATGGATATGCGGTGCATTCAACAGAAGAGTATGTTTTCAGGGATGTAGACCTTTGAATGTAGCCCTTGCACTAATTGGTCCTGGTGAAATACTGATTCAAGGAGGCCGTAAGGCTCTGGCAATCGAGCAATAACGAATTGAACAATCAAAATAAATTTGATTGAATAAAAAGCTTTGATTTTCCTTGCTTATGTAAACCATTTGGCATATCAGTCATATAGTTAATCCATGTATACAAACATAGAAAGAAAATGAAGAAGAAGGGTTATTTGTTTATTATTATTATTATATATGAAAAATAAAGCATGGCCCAGAGAGAGAGAGAAATGGAAAGAGCATGTATCGCATTGGAGGTCAAAGTGGAGCCAACTACGATTTGTACAGCGCATCACTTTCATCTATTGTACGTGAGGGCGAGAGTCACCCTTGACGAAAAGTAGAAATAGATAGACGTTAATAGCTTTTGTTAGTAAGGTATATTCAGTATGCAGAATCCCTAATATAAGAAATTTAACTGAGAAAGCAATAAGAATAATTTCATTCTCCTTTTTTCTTCTTCCTCTTTGTAATTCATCTCTTGAATTAGATAAAGTTTTAAAGACAGATGTATCGAGGCATGTATGAACGACTACAGGCTGACTTCTGCAGATCATTGAAAAGGTAGCATTTTTTTCAACTTGTTTATCTTGTTTTCAACGAAGGAGGCTATTTCCACAAGGAAGGGCAAAAACAAGTGGTTCTTGTATTCATTTTCTTTCAACAGAGCAAAAGGCCATTGAAGTTTTCACGTTGACCAACTTGCAAATTTTCAGTCAAGGAAAAGTAAAAGCCGCCAGAAACGAAGAAAATATACAAGCAATGGGCTTCTTTTTCTTGGGTTTCTTCAAAAGCGCAAAGTGTTTTCAAAAAGCGCCATTTATCTTTTGATTACGGATATTTAATTTTCTCAAAGTGTGCAGAATTTATTTTTTACAAATAAGGAAATTAGTATATCTGTAGTTCTGTTACACCCTGTCCTACAAAGAGCGCTAGAAAAAGTATCTGTCAGCATCTTTGTGAAATGTTTCGAACCTGCATACAGATCAAATTTATCTTTTTATTATGTATCATTGATACTCATTTTTAGGTTATTTTGAACAATCGAATATAACATGATTGTAAATTACCATCTGTCCCAAAATCTCCTTTCCAGGGCACGAATGACGGATTTGTGCCTGTGCGATGCCTCAGTGCAACAAATGTTAAAGAACCCAAGGCGATTGCATATGGCAATAAAAATAATTTTATTTTTATGAGCAAACTCTTGTGATTATGCTGTATTATATTTGTACACGATAGGCCAAAAGAGGGATGCTATTAAGATATGTCTCAGAAGGTACCATAAAAGACTTTACGGTATTGACCATCTTTTTCGATAAAAAGAATAAATCCAGTGAACGCTACTCGAGTTAATTCACTTAATCGTAATATAAACTTGTGAGACTTGCATGCATGGCAATGCACAATCTTTTACTCTATGGATCAAATATGCATCGTATGTACAAATAGGACACATTAACATCAATAAGTAGACCCCAATGGTTCAAAAACAAAGCTGCTCGTAATTCATTCTTCGTGACACTTTACGCACATTATAAAATAAATCGGTAATGGATAACATAATAGATATTCAGGGGAAGATAACAATTTCAAACATATATGGATGAAGTAATTAAAAGAAACTAGCAGCATAAGAGCCAAATACATCATTCAAATGGTTTTAGCGCATTATTGCCAACTAGTGTGTAGATCGTCTATTTTTACAACTCCTATCATTTAGTGATTTACATCAGACACAACTTGCCAAGAATCCTTTAAGAGAAATAAAGCCGACAGTAATGATGACCTCATATTGAACGAGTGTGAGGAGAATAACGTAGTACTAATAGTAGTAATAGTAGTAATAGTAATGGCTTAAGTACTCACTTGGATGCAGCGTCGTATGATTTATTAGAATGAGGTAATACTAGCACAATGAAGTAATAAGGATATCCGGAAACCTCGTTGCCTGAGACGAAATAAGGAGATTGGCCTAATGTACAACCGAAATTGACTACTTGATCCCAAGTATCTTATGCTGTATCCATAATGTTGTTATGGCAACTTCAGGTACATGATTGATTTATTCCATAGAAATCAACTACTTGATAAAATAAGCTTCTTTCACTGTAAATGAAATGACATAGTTTGTATTTGAATCAATATGACGTAAATGAAATCAGAAAAAGTAGGTTATGTGGGTAACGAATTTTAGAAAATTACCAAAAAAGGCAAATTTATAAACTTGTCGTCATAGAGATCACTGCCTTGCAAAAAAACTATAAAAGCCATAAGCTTTCTAACAATCTTTTTCTTTACAACAAAACTTCAATTATTACAATTATTAATCAAATATGGGATCTATCTTTTCTTGCTTAAGCGGAATTGTCAGCTCTATTGCCTCTCTGATTTCAAGCGTGGTTAGTGCTATTGCCGGATTCTTCCAAACAATTATCTCTGGTATAACAAGCTGCATCGTTGGCATCTTCAACGCTATTGCCGCCTTATTGACATGCAGATGCTGTGGTGGAGGAAGGCGAAGAGGAAGGGTGTAACAGTTACAACCAATGACAAATAGTATTATTATCGACTTTTATCATTAATACTATATTACTGCCACTACTTTATTGTTATTTTTCTCCTTAAATATATGTATATATGTATTATTACCTCTTTTCTATATAATAAATACTTGATTCTTTATTATCTTAAACTGTCCTTTGTCAATCGCCCAAAGGGTGACCTATCGTTTCTGCTGATACCAACCAAAACACTAGCTTTCTCTACATGATTGGACGTTATAAATCAATTTTTGAAAAAGAAAAAAAAAAAAAGGATAAACTAAGGACTACACAGCATGAAGCAGAGCATATTTAAAGTTGACATCAAGCTTCAGCATGTCACGGTGTATGAGTAACTCAGGTACAGCGATCATGAATTCTTGTATCTATCTCTTGTCAAAATCATGCTTACGCTGCGAAATAACTCATTCATGTAGGTAGGACTATTAGGGTTATTAGGATCAATTACGAGGAACACTAAATCATAAAATTATATCAAAAGACGATTTGATAATCAAAATATAATAATAAAAGTGCTTTGCACTCACTGACATTCTCTAATGCCTTACATTTGTCCCGAAGCACAAGATGAAGCTTGAATCTTTTCATCAGGGAGACCAGTGGCTGTCATCGTTTTTCGGGCCATTGTCTGTACCAGAAAATACAAATTCTTTAGAGAAATCAGCCTATGGGCTCAAATAACAATCTTCCGCTTTGAAGATCTCATAACCATGTTCTGGACAACATGCCACCGAGTATTGCTGTTCTCGGAAGCAATGGCTGCTTTATTAATACAAATACGAATTTATCATAATTACACGTAATTGATCGAACTGACAATGTAAAATTAAAATAAAGCAATGGCAACATTTCTTTGTCTCTTTTTCTTCTTGAAAAGAAACGTAAACTAAGATGGTGACTTTATAAAGTCAAGTTTAGTTTGACGCACAGGTAATGAGTAGAGGTGTCGCCCGTAGGATTAGTCTAACTTCTGGTGTATTTTTTGGCGCATATAATGTTTCCCCGGCAAAAACGGTCATTAGACCAAACGATATTTTAAATGTGAGTTGTATGAAGCAGAAACTGCTGATCAAGGCAAGTGTCTGACAACAAAATGTAAAAAGGTAGCATTATAAATATTTTATATATATTCCCAGTTGGTACAAGCGACAAGAAAAAGAAGCAGGGTTATCAAATTAAGAGCGAGAAGAAAAAAGCCAGGATGCAAGAAATTGAAGATTCAAACCAAAATATTAGTTCTTGTACTAAGTGTAAGCAAGCAGGCCATACATCTGCAAGTTCACCTTTATGTCCCCAACATATTTTGCGAAAGACTGAGGTCTTTAAGCTTCATCTGGGTGAACATTATCAAGCATATATAAGAAACGTATCATTTGACAACTGTATCCTTGATCAGTATAAAACCAAACTAAAAATAAATGTGATTGAGACTTGCTCCAGCGTTCGATATTTGATTTTTAAAGCCAAACTGTTTATAAGTTATTACCTTTTAGAAAACTCTACTGCTGTCGCACCTAAATGTCTATATACCCAAAATTTTTGGTACTCTGTTATTCAGTTAATTAATGGGAAAGAAGAAATAAATTAACTATTCAGGGTTTCTGCCGGCATGGGAAGCAAAAGCTGAGGAGAAAAGTTATTTTGAAGAAGCTTTCTAGGGACCCAGGCTCTTTTGTCCCGTTTTTTTTTTTTTTTTTTTTTTTTTTGCTCAACGCTGAATTTGAACAAGAACACAATGATCACAAACCTTACGATGTAAGAAGACGCCCACTCTCAAGATTGTTCTCTGTGCTGCCGATCGCTTCTTGTCGATAGAGGTCTGTCACTATAAACGTTAACGCTTTGTTATGGTTTGTAAAACGGCCATTACTTCCTGGATATAAAAGCTAATTGGCATTACTTCACCATATCTTAAATTTCAAAAACTTCGATTTAAAGAGTAAGCATAGAGTAAAACGAAACTGTAGGGTATATATTGAATGCTTTTATCTGTAATATCTCAGAATTAACCCCAAATGAAAGCAATACGGTGTATTCTGTAAATATAATACAATCAGACGGCTTCTCGGTAGATTTTTTGTTTTACAAAAGACTTCAGGTTGGCTATGGCCCTTCCTTGAAAAAATTTGACCTGTCGCTGAGAGATTTCAATTTGACTGAAGTACAGGATACACACATGCCAATCGCGCTTAATCCTGGTAGGAGATCCGTGTTCACCGCTGTAATCGGCTTGGATTCTCAAAAACAAATAAGAACATGCTCAGTCAAGGAGTATTACCATATGATGGGCTCGACAAGATATTCCAAGAAATTGAATGAGAAGAAATAAACAGGAATAAAATTGATTGAAAGCAGGATCCCAACGACAAAAACTTCTTCTCTCTCTGTATATAACAGATATATCCTTTGTATGCTGACCAATTTGAATGCGTTGTTCAACTTTTATAATCAAGACACAGCAAAAGACCACTCTAATCTATATCAAGGTACACAACGTGCTACCGAAGATATATCAAACATGTTGACTCATGGAACAACTAAACACAAAAAAAAGAAGAAGAATAAAGAATACATACCAAAGTAAGTGAGTGTCTCGCTTTCACTAATAACTATCTAATATATACCTGATGCTTGCTAGGGCTGGCAAATGGAGGTCGTTGTTATTTGAAGACTCCTCAAAAGAGATGATTCCGCTCGTTGTCTTCGGTGCAGGAATGTTTGGAAAAGATAATGTGAAACTGAAAGGTCATAGGTGCGGTGTTGTAGGCAAATTGTTCAAAACGCTCAAGAAAAGAGGCGCTGAAGATCATTTGATTGTTGTAACAATTGACGAGTTTAAGATCTCTAAAATCTGTAGCTTCTGTTCCTCTGATGACGTGAATATTATTAGCACTTCTGGTTTCAAGGGCTGTAGCGTTCTTACTTGCAAACAATGCCGTAAGGTGTGGCAAAGAGACATGAATGCGGCAAATGACTGATGATGATTTCCGAAACAATTTGGTCAGGAAAAGAAAGATCAGATGTCTTTAAACCCGCTAAAGCACAATCGCCGTAACAAACACGGTTTTCCTTTTTTTTTTTGAGGATTCAGATCATTACAGGTAACAAATCTGAACAAACTTTCAAATTGTCTGAATTTTCTTGAATTTAAAGTAGAAATACTGTAGCTGGTACCTGTGAAATGAGGCCGTCTAATGTTATCTGCATTTCAAAATAAGAGTATTAAAGTTCAGACATTTTCTTTAAAGCATCTATTGCGTCTGTTGTCATTCTTCTCGTCTTGCATTAGTTCAAATATATCATTTAGTCGGTACTCTTTATATTTATTATCTTTTTGCTAACAAGGCTTATGTGTGTACTCAAACCAATAAAGAATACTCTTCAACTCATCCTAGGCACTCTTACATCCTGCTATCAATCTGAGCTTGAAATAGATTAGTTTTGTTATTGTTATTGGCCGATCGCATTACCTAAACCAAAAAATTCTTTTCTACTTCTATAAAAGTTTTATATCCCCCTTTTTTTTCTTTTCTTTTTTTTTTTTCTTTTTTCCCTTTATCCATTCTACAATGAGCGCTCCATCATTGATCCAAGGTAAATATAAAACCAATTGTTGGATACATGCTTGAGGGAAAAAAGAAAGGGGATAGAGAGAGAGAAAGAGGGCAGGATTGTAATTTAAAAAACGATTAAACATAGATGAATTATTCAATATTCAAGACAAGTAAATAGATAAAGTAATAATGTATTCGCATAGCACTTAACATTATTAGGCAAGAATCACCAAGAATTAAGAAAAAAAGGAGTGGGACCAGTAGTAATGTGATAACTCGGGGCATGGAGCTTGTACGCAAGATGAAATGGGATAATGAAGAAGTGGACGAACAAGTGTATCATAGACGACTATCACAACCCAATATGGAAGAGAATATTGGATTTATTCAACTAAAGAATAGTTTCAGTACAGATAAAAGAGCAAGTCTATTACATACGCCTACAAGATATTTACCACAGAACCAAGCTATTATAACAACAAATTCAGAAGGAATCACACTATTATTTAATGATATAGCTGCATTATGCTTTGGAATTGATAAATCATTTGTTGGAAAATCTTTTATAAAGAATTGTTTAGAGGAACCATTTAAACATCAGATCATGAATTTACTAAATAGTAGAAAGAAATATACAAACTGTGTACAAAAAGTGATCATTTGTGGATCTATTGTTAGTTAAACAAGAACCAAATATAAACTCGGAGAATTCTTGCTAATGAACTGGTTCAATAGGTGTTGATACATAAGAGAAATAATACAAAATCATATGCAACAGTATGGTTAAAGGAGAAAATAACTGAACATCGAGATAAAATTTATATTTGGATATTTGAAGAAATCTATGAGACGACCTTGTCTGTTTATGTGGATTCAGAATGTAAAATACAGAGGATCTTAGGTACATTGATTGAAGAGATGTATGGATACAAAGCAAATGAAATAGTCGGCAAACCAGTCAATTGTCTTGTACCAGCACTAGCAAAGGAAGAACGAGATGACAATTTGGAAAAGATTGATAGGCTAAAATTCTTTGGTAGTTTATCAAGCAAAGGGGTTTATTTTCCAGCTATTTTGAATTTAAATAGACATGTGGCCATTGGAAATGATGATTTAGCCAATTTTGTCGTAAAAATAACATCCTTACCTTCAATATCCGGTTCAATCACATTCAATCTGTCCACTGGATTAATACTTCAAATGAATACTCTACCTGCAAAATACCTGTTCGGTTACACTTCTGTAGATATGATTATCAACAAGCTCACTGTGAATGAACTGATACCTCAGCTACCCACTCTTATTGAAAATATGCTAAAGAATAATCTCATGACAGCAAACTATGAACAATGCAGGAAGCTCTCGTCCTCTGATAGCCTATTCTATGTTTATCACAGAGATAAAAGTAAATTCATTGTGGAGTTGGAGATCAAAATCATAGACAAGAATACTGTTCATGTCTGGATAACATTTGATAGAAGCGATGCAGTACTAAAGCATGACAACTTGAAACAGAGCTATCAAAAAAAAATTGTAAATTGTCCATTGAAGCTACAGCAACAGAATGATCAACCTAGTCCTGAAGCAAATAAGAAGCCAAAGAGACCTGTTGTTAGACCTTATAGAATAAGTTCCTTTGGCGCTGTAGATGAAGCAAAAAGGCTGTTTCCATCCAATTACTTTAAAACCAATAACAACACAGATACCACCAATAGCAATAATAATATTAATAATAATAATAATAATAATCATACCAAGAGTAATAATGAAAGCAAGTCATCTTCATCAGATCTTACCCAAAAGAAAAAACACCCTCTAGACGATTATGTTATCTTGGATGTATTGGGTCAGGGCACTTATGGTATGGCCAAATTAGCTTATAGAAAGGATGATCCTTCTCAAAAGAAATTGGTTATAAAATATATCATCAAGTCAAAGATCATTGTTGATTCATGGATAAGGTAAAAAATCGCCTATAGATCACACCATCCTTTTACTTACTGTCAAACTACAGAGATAGACAACTTGGTTCAATACCAATGGAAATACACATCTTACGAACCTTACAAAAATACCCCCATGTCAATTGCTGTAGATTAGTCACTAGCATGGAAGACGATGATTGTTACTTTGTTGTCATGGAATTACTTGGTGATGGCATGGATCTCTTTGATTATATCGAATTGAACAAAAAGATGTCAGAAAATGAAATTAGACACATCTTTTATCAAATTGCCAAGGCAGTCAAACACCTACACTCACATAAAATTGTTCATCGTGATATTAAAGATGAAAATGTCATCCTAGATCAAGATGGAACAGTTCATCTGATAGATTTTGGTTGTGCAACTTACTATAAAGAGGGCCGCAAATTTGATACATTCACAGGTACCCTCGAATATTGCGCTCCAGAGGTGCTTAAAGGAAAACCATACGCGGGCCCTCCACAGGATATTTGGGCAAGTGGTGTGTTACTGTTTACACTCATCTATCGAGAGAATCCATTCTATAATATTGATGAAATTTTGGAAAGCGAACTAAGGGTTCCCTTTGTTCTTTCTGAAGGTAACAACATATACAATTAATGTTTATATAGCTAATATTATTTCAATAGGCTCTCTTGATCTTATAAAGAAAATGTTGAATAGAGACGTCGAGAAAAGGATAAATATAGATCAAGTACTAGACCACCCTTGGTTTCATCCTTTGACTGAAAAGCAACAGCAGTAACAATGTATAAAAATAAAGAAAAAGAATAAATATTGTATATATGCGCTGTAAAAGCAAATTTCTGTTTTCTTTTATTTTTCTTTTTTAAATATAAAAGACCAACGATAATGAATCAAGATGCAACATGATAAAAGATAATGACGCTATTTAAATAATACGGATCTGTTATTAAAAAGAGTGACATACACTTTCAATGTATTTAATAGACACACATACACATACAAAATAAAACAAATGAATTTTTGAATAAGAGCGATGTTTTTACACTCTTAGCACGAGCATCTTCACTTACTTCTTACCTTTGGATGCGACTCTCTTGAGTACAATAGGCAGAGAATTTAACCTTTCTTCGTAACTCTGGTGTTCCTATGTCTTTCAGATAAAATGCATATCCATCGCATAATTCAACTAAAGATACATGATCTTTAGCAATAAGCTTAAAACCCTCGGTATTCTCAATGGTGCCATTTTCTGCCAAGTCTGCTAATTCTTCGCAACGTATACTGTTTTATTAAAAATAAATTTCAGGGGAATTGCTAGGGACACGCAAATTATGTAACCGTATACCAAGTTCTGGTCTCCGCTACTTCTTCGCACTGCTTGAGCTTTAAACTTTTGCGTGTCCCGTCAAGAAAGGAAATAAAATAGTGCATCCCCAAAAATAGGAAGGTGTTTTTTTGCGTGTCCCGCCTAAAAAGTTGAAATAAACGACTGTAATCTTTATTGATAGAATGAGTCCATACAAAAAAGATTATGTGACATAATAAATAAAAAACTATACAGGATTTACTTCAGATTCGATGAAGAATTGCATCATAAGGAATAAATACTGCCTTGCAAATGATAAATAAACCCTATAGCCTTTACATTAAAGCATTTATAATTGCTTTATTCGTGCTTCATGGATCAACTACTAATCACATATGGAACAATAACCGGTTAATTATTTGACTTCAGCTTGTTACTTTGAAACAACTGTGCGGATCATTATTTAAGCTGATTACCAGGAACTGAGTTGAAGATACGTATATCCAATGACTCTGATTTATCGTTGTTATTAGGGACCATCGTCTTATCTAAAGCATCTGATTTGTTCTAACTCTTCATTACCCTAGTTGTCATTCATAAGCCTCTATGAAAAGTTTTACGATTAACGCGTTTGATACGATAATCGTTATAGTAACTCGAGTATAATCTTACAGTAGAGCATACATTCTACTTTACATTCCTCTATCGCATCTGATAGGAATAACTTATAATAGCAATTGTAATAGCTACTTGTATAACAGTAATAATATAAGCACAAATAATGTCAGCGACGACAATAGTATAAATAGCAGTCATAGATTCTCTACCCAAGTAAACTCTCACACAAACTTAATACACTATTTCCAGAAAGTAGTGTCGTTCCAAGATGTCGTATTTTGTATATTTTGTATTATAAATTCTCGAATTATGCGACATTACTTGTAGAAAAAACTGTATAATAACATTCAGCTCTTCTTAATAAGGAATCTAATTCGCAAGTCATCGACTTAATAGCCTTTTTCAAAAACACTAAAGCTGAATACAACGGCTTTTCATCTTCTTCTGATAATCCAACGTACAAATCCAAACTTATATTCTCAATGGCCTCTATTTCTTTTTTCGTAAAAACCTTCTTCAGAATATCATAAGAATCGGGCTGGATGGTGTTGACAATGATAGATAGTGATAGCCTAACAAGAGACAGAATGTAAATTTGTTAGACCAGCACCCCAACGCTTTTAAAAAGATAATATTTACTTCAACATCATATCATCTTGAACGTCTGTATTTTTCTTTAATAACAACTTCGATGCCAATCCAAGTACTTTGCCCTTGATACACGATTTCCTCTTCACCATCTGCTTCAAAAAGGTGTTCTCCTCATCATCAAATTCTTGCTTGTTAAACTAAATACATGTAGACGGATATCAGTCAGCACGGTAGAGTGATAGAGAAATCTATAAACACGTATGTTACTTTTTTAAAATACAGCTTATAAAGCTGATCAACAACTGGCTCGGTTTCTTCTTCGCTATCAGCTTCTTCTTCTTTGTCCATGTTGGCTCCATCGTCGTTACCATTTGCATCTTTATTGTTGCTGTTGCCTTCTAAACTGCTACTCTCTAGCATTCTTAACGACCTATCTGCCGCGTTCTTTACGCTTTTATTTATTAACTTTTGGCCTTCTATCCTACTGCTGGTTTCTAAGTCCCTCTATATTATAATAACTGCTTTGTTAGATCATGTCACATCTGAAGATAACGCGTATTTAGACTTTATCAAGAGCGAAAGCTCTACAAAAAGATTGTTCCATCTGTCGGCTGCAAACTTCGTGTTTCTGTCACATGTTGCAAAATATAAGTTCCCAGGTCTTAAAACTGAACTACGTGCCAACTAAATTAATGAGCTTACTTTAAGGAGATATCTTTTCTGATTTATCTAACAGCAGTATTGTAACGAGTAACCCAAGCCCTGCGTAGACTTTGAGACGCTGATGCTTCAGTTTTTAGGGATCATTCCGCGATTTTTGCTTGAATTTGGCTATAAACCCACAGAACGTTGGCTTTTTTTCATTTTGCACGAATTGGTATAACTCTATACAAAAAATTTTAATACAACAACTGGTATTTTACTTGTTTTGTTTACCTTCTTTTCCAGGGAATCTAACCTTATAGCCACTTTGAAGCTTAAAAGAAACAAGTATTAGACTTGTGCAGATAACAAAACCCGAAAACGTTAATTTGCACAACTCCCTCAGTATGCGCAACTAGCTATGTCACTAAACGTATTTAAGGTCCACTGGTTATGCAGTTTTGGTTGTGCAAATAGCAAAACCCGAAGTTCTTGAGCTCTCCAACAAACATAAAATAAGAGCCAAGTCGGAGTTAATAAGGAGCCTATGATCTGGCAGAAAATAACTATACCAAAATGAAATAAACACTAATAAAGTTGTCTTTTACAGTCATTTCAGAAAGTAAAGTCGCTGATTTTGAGTTCAATGTCGTGCAAAAAACTGTGCGTTCAATAATGATGTCGATTGACCCAAAAATAAAGTCCTGCTCACGTGTCACGAACTTTGTTTATTTTTAATTGTCGCTTAGTAGTTATCCAATAAAATTCTTGGCATTAATTGTTATAAAAAAGGGGTTACGATTTTCTGTGTCCATTTTGCTCTCTTCTTTCTATTTACAATTTATTTTACAGATATTGAAGTTGAGTATGCAGTTTTTTTATGAAGATGGACAAGGGCATGTTGTTGATAAACATGGCGTTAAGCCGATAAATCTTGTTGCTGATGAGGAGTTGTATACTATTGAAACAATAAGTTCCCATACTCAATTCTTAATGAATAAACCTCCAGAAAGACCATCTAATCCCGTTATACTTCCAGTTGCAGATGAAAGAAACTATGATGTTGATATGGAGTTATGCAATAAGCGACGCTATACAGTTTACTCTGATGAAGACAAGACTAGATTTTTTCATTTATTTTTCAGCAAATGCTTGAATGCCTCTGCTGCTGCGAGACAACTGGGTATTCATATCTGGGTAATACTCCTATCCATAGCTTAACTGACATAGGAAAGTATATTCACTCTTGAGGATATCGATATGCGTATCTTCCTCCATATTCCCCTGAACTGAATCCAATTGAGCAGTTTTGGTCAGTCGTCAAAAGTAAAGTTAAACGAAACAAGTTTCTGGAAAAAGAATCGCTCATGACTAGGATCAGTGAGGCATGTGATAGCTTACATTTTAGCGATTTCAAAGGCTTCGTTTCTCATTCTGCTAAATGCTTTGATAAGTGCCTTAACAAAGAAAAATTATAAAAACGGGCACAGCAATCTGTAAGCCAATAGAAAACATGAGCAAAAAAAATATGAGCCAATAGAAAACATGAGCAAAAAAATATGAGCAAAAAAGCATAAGCCAATAGAAAACATGAGCAAAAAAAAATCACTTTCATAATTCGGTCCAAACATGGCTGAATCGTCTCATTTGTACAATAACAAAGGCGCCATCGTTTTGTTAAAAAAGCTATGTCCGGATTGTGAGGAACCATTCAGCAGATTTCAAGATATGAAAAGGCACATATTCACTAAACACGGCAAGGATCTCACATCACGTTCGAAGAAAGACCATGGCAGATCAACAGACGGAATTCCAGTGCATGTCTACAACAGAAGCAACATGAAGAAATACACACAAAAAGGCACAACAATCAGTATTAAATTCGCTTGCCCAAGTTGTCGCGACACATTTAACACTGTTTCAGAACTCGCGCATCACGTCGACAATAACCATGTAAAAAGAGCGCCATTGCTTGAAAACCTATCTCCTAAAGACAAACGATGGGTCCTGGATGGTCACGATATTTCAAACCAATTCCATGAATATCGCCGATCTTGTATTACTGCGTCGCGTACAGCTGAATTTGCCGTCGAAAGCCATTTCAACGAGCTTTTGCTATGTCTGGTATCCTTGTCTTGCAGCGACGGAGCAATTATGAAGATTTGCCAACCAACATTTTTCCACCCTCCTTATTGACAGCAGCGCGCACTGAAATACTGTCCAAGTACAAGCGCAACACATTCCAACCGCACGTTAGATCAGCAGTTCAATCGATTATTCAGCAGTTTGTGGATGAAAACATCACGGAAACACGAGCCAAAATCGAGCTTCTCTCACTTTGCGAGCCAGTTGTTACTCCCTTGCCACAAGATTCCATTGAACCAACAGAATATGAATGTGCAATTATCATGGCAATAGTGGCCTTACTCTCGTACCTATACGACTGTGACATGAAGCCACTCTCTGAAGCACACCTGAATTCCAGCTACGTCCATCCATTTATGCATGGTCTTCTGTCAGCAAAAAAGCCCGCAAAGGTTGCGCATTGCTCGAACATAATCCCAGAAGAGTTTGACGATGCTGTCGATCGACCAGATTACAAAATTGATGTGTATGCATCTTCTGGATACCGGTTCTCGTACACCAACGCCTATGGAGAGGTCAAAAAGAGCAGCAATGTTTCAGTTACACTGCTTGCCAAAGATTTCTATCGGTTGTGCATCTTTAGCAAAGAAGCAATTGATCAGTACAATTTGAGAAATGTCCTGTCCTTCCAAGTTACAGCCAACTCAGTCACGTTTTTTACGATGCAATTGGAATTTCCATTCTTATACACTGTCACAGAATTGGTTCGGTTGCGTATTCCAACGAAGAAATGTGATCTCCTGGATCTGATGGGACATATGGACAACTTGCTTTTTGTTGCGTCATTGTACCAAGACCATTGTGTGATTAGCGAAAATGATCTGTCGCCTTGGCGCTGTGATACACTGTCGAGCGCGTATTTGGACGTGATCAAAAACAAATTGGCACCAAGGAAACGAACCTGTAACTTGACTCTTGACGCTTGAATGTTGGCCGTATACCCACCCTATCAATCTTTGTATTTTCCCTATTCCCACCAGTGATTTTCCTTTGTTATCGTGTTTTACTTGCTCGCTCTTTGTTGGATTTACCCATCCTTCCCATTTCCCTTATCTACAATTTCCCTTTATACAGCATTTGTCTGCTATTGATATGAATACACAACAGTCTCAAAAAAAAATTGGCTTGCTCATGTTTTTTGCTCATGTTTTCTATTGGCTTACAGATTGCTGTGCCCGTTTTTATAATTTTTCTTTGTTAAGGCACTTATCAAAGCATTTAGCAGAATGAGAAACGAAGCCTTTGAAATCGCTAAAATGTAAGCTATCACATGCCTCACTGATCCTAGTCATGAGCGATTCTTTTTCCAGAAACTTGTTTCGTTTAACTTTACTTTTGACGACTGACCAAAACTGCTCAATTGGATTCAGTTCAGGGGAATATGGAGGAAGATACGCATATCGATATCCTCAAGAGTGAATATACTTTCCTATGTCAGTTAAGCTATGGATAGGAGTATTACCCAGATATGAATACCCAGTTGTCTCGCAGCAGCAGAGGCATTCAAGCATTTGCTGAAAAATAAATGAAAAAATCTAGTCTTGTCTTCATCAGAGTAAACTGTATAGCGTCGCTTATTGCATAACTCCATATCAACATCATAGTTTCTTTCATCTGCAACTGGAAGTATAACGGGATTAGATGGTCTTTCTGGAGGTTTATTCATTAAGAATTGAGTATGGGAACTTATTGTTTCAATAGTATACAACTCCTCATCAGCAACAAGATTTATCGGCTTAACGCCATGTTTATCAACAACATGCCCTTGTCCATCTTCATAAAAAAACTGCATACTCAACTTCAATATCTGTAAAATAAATTGTAAATAGAAAGAAGAGAGCAAAATGGACACAGAAAATCGTAACCCCTTTTTTATAACAATTAATGCCAAGAATTTTATTGGATAACTACTAAGCGACAATTAAAAATAAACAAAGTTCGTGACACGTGAGCAGGACTTTATTTTTGGGTCAATCGACATCATTATTGAACGCACAGTTTTTTGCACGACATTGAACTCAAAATCAGCGACTTTACTTTCTGAAATGATTGTACTCATTATTTCTCTCTCTCTTTTGACATGATGTCGTTTTATTTAAACATATTTTTCTTTGTCGTCTTTTTACGACAATATTTTATAAAAATACAGTAAATCTGCAGCTATGGAACAGCCCCGATCATGCGTTCGTATCATATCTCATTCGTATAATCTGACACAAACAACCATTCGTCCCTCTATAACGTGATTTTTAACATACTGTTAACAAAACTATAATTTTGACAAGATAATATAATATACAACCTGCAATATTATTTTCGTTGACTGAGTAATGCTCTACTCGCTTTCATGTTGATATTGAAGCCAGCTTCATCGATAAAAACGCAGTTTTTAGAAAAATCCATCTGAATTACTCCATGCGACGACCTAATCGTAATGTTTTTGGATGGTGTATGAGCTTGCTCTTGCCTCGGACCAAAAAGTAGCTTTCTTAAAAGTGAGGTTACAATTGTCTCTCATAGACTCATGTACTCTTGATTTCTTGATCTCAAGACCAGCAAACTTGTTGGTAAGCACCTCAACAGCGTCTTGAATATAGGCACATGTGTTATCATCGTAAAGCTCGATTAAACATTGCTTATGCTCTTCCTGTAGCTGTGATTTTGGCCGGTTTTGAGTATTGGTTTTCTTTTCATAATTTTTCCACCAGGCGCGAGCAGTACTTTCTTTGACACCTACTTTAAGAACTGCAGTCCTAACCAACATTAGGTATTGGACTTTGTACTGGAAAAATAGTTCTTTTGTGCCAGAGCCATGTGCCATATACTTAGTTGAGCGTTCTGCACTTATTTTCATAATTGTTCCTATTTCTTTTTCGCTTTGTTCAATGTGTTTATCGTTGGTGGGAGTCTTAGCGCTTTTTTCTAGATAAGAATCAAGATTAACTAATTATTTTAAAGCGTAAGGATCAGGCTTCTCATCAACAATGTCCTTTAAAAATACAGATGAATTCATTTTTTTTAAATTTGCGGATTGAACTTCGAACAATCATGCAGATTTTTTTGTTAGTCCCCCAATTTTTATTTTAAAAGTCCGAATTTTTTTTATAAAATCCTCAAATTTGCAGTGGAACCAGTGTATTCTCTCTTTTCTCTCTTCATATTTTAGTATAATAATGACTGTTGTAAAAGAATATTACAGAATATTAGAAATATCCAACAACGCAGACGAACAAGAAATAAAAAGAGCTTATAAGAAATTAGCCTTAAAGTACCATCCAGATAAAAACCCTTCAACCGAGGCAGAGGAAAAGGTAATATAAACCAGAGCGAATTTAAAAAACATTAAACTTACTTTTGTGTATAGTTCAAAGATATTAGGTAAGAACAATACGTATTATTTCTATATAAACTAAACACAATTCCCTCTTTAGCGAAGCATATGAAGTGTTATCTGATCGTAAAAGGATTTTATAACAGTAATGATAGACTTTTTGCTCATTTTCTTTTTGTCCTATAGCTCAGAAACGTTACATATATGACAACAGACTAAACAACATAAATGATGATAGAGACGATGCTTATTCACTTGACGATCTATTTGGTGGATTCACTGTAAATATATATCAAAAAAGAATGTGCAGATGTACTAATTTTGCATAATCTTGTAGTTTCATAGGCCAGAAGAAGTGTTTGCTCACTTTTTCGGTGGCATGGGTACACCTTTCTTTGACAGTAAGAATCAAATGTACTTTGAATCAGTGATACTAATCTCCCCCTTGTAGGTTTTCATCACTTTGGGCCGCCTATGCATGATCCCTTTCATTCGATGATGAGCCCCTTTTCTCATCCCTCACCATTTGATATGATGTACAACATGCGTGCACCTTCGCCGTTCATGCATCCCGGTTCTTCATCGATGAGATCATCCATGTTTGATACACATAGTCAGATGGGACAAGGAGGATACTCCAAATCAGTAACAACAACAACCAGAAACGTTAACGGAAGAATTGAAACAGTGACTATTACTAAAATTACAGATGAAAATGTAACCAGACACAACAACAAGCTTTATAAATAGTAACACTCATCATCATCATAGGGTACAAGGGTAACTGAAGAATACGGAAACGGCGCACATCAACAAGATAGAATAACGAGCGGTACAAATCTGTCGTCTTCGTCAGGACAAGAACAAAGGTTACTTACGCAGGATACTTATTTTAGGCAGCAACAGTTTCACCAGGATCAGGTGGTAAATGATACAATAGAAAGACCATATTTATTAAATCATTATTGTCAATTACCCTATTATCCACCGTTCCCTCACGCCTACTCTTCTTTCCCCCTTCCCCCTCCACCTTTCCCTCTACAACAACACTCACATTCACATTCAATGTTTTATCATTTATAAAGAGAGCAATTCTTTTTTATAGACGTTGACCAACTTTTCATCTTGATATTCTTCATTTGTAAAGTATGGTTCTATGGCTACCCTTGTTGTGGCGTCAAATAACTCTTGAATGATATGTTGTAACCGATGACCTGTTTGCTTAAAGTCAGGGAACTATATATATATATTATTAGCAAACCGTATCCATGTGGATACAAAGATATGGAACTCACCGCATTAGCTTCTAAAAAGTAAACGTTATAGTCTTGATCAATCAAAAAATCAATACCAAACAGTTCAAATGCATTGGGGATAGCTTGAAATGTTGTCATCTCACTGGTACAAGCATCAAAGATGTCTGCCAAAATATCCTTCATTTGCTTAAATATTTTTTCTTTGTCTTTGATTTCTTCCAACTCCCAAAATAATTTGACAGATTCATCTTCAATAAATTCTTTTTCTTCTGTTTGAATGCAAGTGTTTGTCAAGTGAATCAAGTTATCTTCTAATTGGCTCAAGTCATATTCCTTCAATGCAAATAGTGCTAGCATGTCTCGGTAAAGATAGACTTCAATGTTTGATTTGGCCAACACGTAGGCTCGAACATGAAACTTGCGCTTATTCACCAGCAATGGTTTGTCGATATATCTTTGTATGACCCATTCTCTTATCTGGCTGATATCCTCTTTATCGTCGTCTTCATCATAGTCCTCTTCTATCTCTTCAAACATGTTACGAAGCTGTTCCAGGGTATTGAACACCTTAATCCCTGCTGCTTTATTGGCAAGACTAGGCTTAATGATGAACGCATGCCCTCCTTCTTCTAAATCTCTTTCTACTTCAAATACTTCATTCATTGCTTCCTCAAAGTAATCCACATGATCCAACTCAAATTGCCAAGTTTCAGGGATCGCCTTTTTCAAGATACTGTCTGGGTTCTTGGAAAGATATTTTGTAACGTTATAAGATAATTGTGCTTTTCGAATAAAGCCCTTACGAATACAGTATGCATTCACTAAGCACTTGTTTTGGGCAACTAGATCCCAGTTGATCAGTTCATATTCTAACCACTGCAGCTGAATAGTTTCATCCTCTGGTGTTTCTTCAGTTTCTATGACATCAACGTCTATTTGCTTAGACTTCTTTAAGGCTTGAATAACTGCATTATGCGTGTATTCTTCGTCAAGGTGAACAGCTGCCTTGATCATGTTTCTATACAAAATGAAAAAGTTGCTGAATTTTTTTTTTTTTAAAAAGGTTATTCAAGCACCGCCAGAAAGGCAGGATGTGATCCTATACAAAGTCTAATATGAGCTTGCAAGCGCGCTATAATGTTTGATGCATTCAACAGACAAAAGACATATTTAAAATCGATTATTTTATAAGCTAAACTATTTATTCTTTCTTTTGTGAAGACATTAGTTTTTTCACTTTGACATCAAATGCTTCCTTATTGCTAACTTCTTTGCAGGCTCTATTGTACACTTGGTTTGCCTTTTGCAGTTTGTTTTGAGAGTAAAGGTAGGAAAGGTAAGCAATATAAGGTTCTTTATAAAAAGATATCAGTATCTTTCATCATCTGACTCCTTTTCTTTCTTTACCTTCTTTGTCTTCGTTCTTTAATGTCACAAGTCTTTCAAATAATGGTTCGACATGCATAGGCCCAGTCTCTGCATTTCCATACTTGTTTTCAATTTCTAAGCATTTCATGACAAACTCGTATGTAGGATACGAATTCTTCAATATATTCTTATATGTCCTTCTTGCAAAGTCAATACCCTCTGCTTCAGCAGCCCATTCAGCATAACCAGATTGTATCAGCACCTTGATAGCATTACGCTCTTCTGTTTCTATTGCCACTGAAGGTAGTAGCATGGTTGCCTTGTCGCACGCTTTAGAGAATATAGCATTCACTTCATCAACAGATAGAGTTTTCTTTTCCCATTGACTGTTAATCCAATCTTTATATGATGTCCACAATAAAAGTGATTCTGGGTTTGAGTCTAATCCTTGTGAATATATCACCAGTTGTGCATCTTTGTCGTCTTTACATAATTGGACCTTGTTTAACCAAAGTGGAACGGAGTGAGGGTATGCCTTGAGACCAGCTTTTATTAAATTGCCTGCCTTCTCCACATCTTGTTGATCCATGGCAAACTGTGTCCATTTTTCATACAACGTCTTTGAGAGCAAATCTTTCCTTTCACATGCTTTAAATGTTCTCTGTGCTAGTTTTTTGAGGTATAATTTCAAGTTCTCTTCAGAGACAATAGAGTACCAGCCTAATATAAAGTTTATATAAAGTTCCCACATATCAGATCCAGTCAAGTCATTCAGAGCTCCTTCAAATTCTTCAACACATCGTCTTAGTGCAGGAATAAATGCAGGATCTGATACTGAAATGTATTGGGTTTGTTCGTCTTTCTCCTGTTCAGGCTTTGGTACAAATAGGTGTCTCTTCGCTAAATAGGCACGAGCTGTTGGCACTTGGCTCATATCTCGACGGATAGTCTCGTAAACATACTCAATATGTTCTTCTGTGTTAGAAAATTCACGGTAGATGTCTATAAACTTTTCACGGAATTCAAGATGGTGGGGAATAGCTAATAAAAGCAAATATATAAGTTTGCATTTAAAAAAAGGGAAGGAGCAGTGTATAGTTTCTTCTTACCTTGTATAGCATTGTCATAAATAATTTTTGACAAGAGTCCCTTCAAGATAGGATTATTAGCTTCTTCTAACGATTTGGCTTCCTCTGCTGATAATTTGAACTTGGTTGATTCTCCACGGTCTTCTTTCCATGAATCAACGTCTTCTCCTGTTAGTGCTGGAAGCTGGATACTGTCCTCTTCCTTTGCATCCACTTCCATTGCCTCAATATCCTTTTGCTCGTCAGATTGTTCGGCTATACCCAAAATACGTCTTCTAAGCTTAATCTTTTCAATGTATATTAACTCTAAACGGAAATATTCGTGCCAAAGCAATTGATTCTCTGGCATTAGGCGAATAGCTCTCTGCATCAGGGTTCTGGCAGCTGCAATGTTTGAATTATGTTCGTGTTCCCAAGAGGCAGCCATGATCCATAGTGAGGGATTCATTGGATGGTATTGAATAGCTCTAAAACCAGATGAATAAATTTGATATACACAGATATACAAAACTTACTGGACAAATATACCAGAGAGAATATTGTTGGAATCATTCTTTTTAGCAAAGTCAATATATTGTAACCACAACTTGAGATCCCCAGTAAATCGAGTCGTGGCTCTCTTGAACAAACTATAAATACGCTTAATTCCAGAATACTGAAGGTTCTTTTCTTTAGGGTCAAAGTTGTAACCTGAATATAATAAGATAATGTTTCATACACAAACAAATAGTTCTTACCTAAACGCTTTATTCTCTTCTTACGAAGCTCTTCAAGGTTTATTTCATATTCTATGCTTCTCAAAAAATCAATTTTTTGTTTAATACGACGACTCATGGCGTATTCATGGTTGGTTCTTTTCTTGATGATTGATTTTATCTCTTCCTGAAAAAGGGGGAATAGATTAGCTTACATGTTGAATCAATTCATACAAAAAAACAATACATGTGTAAATATCTTTTTACGCTCTAGTGCTTCCAGTTCAGGAAGCATACGTTCCAGACGGTACTGTACTTGATCAGCCATGTCGCTTCAAAAATGTATATAATTGAAAAAGGGAAACAATTAAAGCAAGTTTACAATGAAATAGAGTAAAACGAGGACTGCGTTCTAAGCCACACATTTATTAAAAGGCAGCGTTCAAAAAATCAAGCAGCTGTGAACGGTTCTGATCATCTTTCTTGTCTTTTGCCGTCTTTTTTATCTTGAGTTTTAGCTTTAAAGATGTTAGATTGGTACATGATTAAATGTACTTTATACCTTTTTACCAGTAATCGCATTTCTACGTTCCTCCTATTATAACATAAGTTTTCTATATGTGTATGTTTATTATGGCTTTACTTTATGCTCTTTCTTTTGTTTCTTCTTGTGCTTTCTTTTATGCTTTCGTTTTTTCTCATCTAAATTGATAAGGCATGATGAATACTATTGATTATAAATGCATTCCTGTATAATAACCTTCAGATGAACTATCACTGCTATGGCTACTACTACTACTGTTATTTGCTCTATTTTTGGCGCTATACTCTTCTATATCACTTTCGCTATCACTACTGTCACTACTACTACTACTATCACTGCTACTACTATTGCTTCTGCTATCTCTGTCAGAAGAATAACGAGTTCTTCTCTTTTTATGCTTTCGCTTTACATCTTCTTTGTCAAGAGAAATATATTGATTTATATAGTGTGGATCGATGGTTTATATCCATAAAGAAATATGAATGAGGAACGTGTATAGTACAGCATGTAGCATATATATTTTACCACGACTGTGCTTGGAAGATGAGCGTCTGTGCCTAGTAGGTGATCTGCTTCTACTTTTGTAACGACGTCTATATGATTCTGGTGACCGATATCTGGAAGAAAGTGAAGTTTCTATGATTCAATTGAGTTTAGGAACATGGTGCATAGTCTCTTTTTTACTTTTTCTGTCTGCCATGGGTGAAAAAAAAAAAAAAAAAAAAAAAAAAAGAGCACGGATGTTACAGACACCCCTGTAGACACCCATTTACAATGAACGCCATTGTGCATTGAATATAATTAAAACAATCGTGTGCTTATTAAAGAAAGATGATCCATATAGAAAAGATGTTAATCATCTTTACATCAAGAATATCAGATAAGATCAAGGTAATAAAAGCATCCCCTTTTTTTTCGTGAGAACATTTTGTTTTTATTGAACAAAATATGATTCTATATTTTCATAATTATGAGTTTGGAAATGATAATCTGTAATTACTATTGTGATTATTGTTGTTATTATTTGACCCTAATGATCCAACACGAAACACACTTTGTTGGAGTTGTTGCTGCCTTAAGGATTGTGAGTCATTGTTGTCTTCAATAGAATGTCTTCGTTGACGTTTGTTTAATGTTTGAGTTCCCCATCTTGAAGGTGTAAAAGTAATGGGTCTTCCAGTAGGCGTCGCTGTCGTGGTAGTAGCAGTGTTAGTGGTAGTAGTAGTAGGATTACTTGATATACTCGTGTTCGTACTTGATGCACCTGATTGATGCTTGAATAATAATCCGCTGTTATTTGTCACTGTCGTATCATTAGTGATTCTATCGTTTGTATTTGGTAAAAGATTTGCAGACAAAATAGGCTTTTTCCCAAGAATGCCCGTTGTACTACTACTCTTTATACTACTACTGCTACTACTATTACTACTGCTACTGGTTAGTGTGCTGCTAGCTGATTTTTGTGCTGCAGTGGCCGAGCTACTGTTTCGATTACGCTTTTTGATAACGTCTGTTTTCAAGCTGAGAGGTCGAACAACACCATGTAGTTTAAGAAATAGACCACAAGCATTACATAGAGGCTGTCCTTCGGGATCACGGCGCCAAAGCGGTGTTGTTGTCGTACCACAATTTGTACATTTTGTGGTTGAGTTACTTCTTGATGAACCAGCACTAGAAGGCTTTGGCGTCGCTTCGTCATTCTTCTCTTGAATGATTTGCTTTGCACTTGAGTTAAGGGGTTCTGTGGTCTTTTGAGGGGGTGGATTTGAGGCTAACCTAGAAAGGGTAGCATAGGATTTTATAGGTGGTGTGTTATTAACAGGTGAATGTCCTGTAGGAGTTAATAAACCATCTAAAACAAACAAAAAAAAAAACAAGGTTAATAATTTATATATATATATTCCCTTTTGTCTTGTTTCACCTTGAGGAAGTGAAGAATAAGCAGGTGATAGATGGGGTAAGTCAGTAGTAAATGGGTTGAGAACAGAGTTATTGCTGTTATTATTATTGTTGTTATTATTATTAGTCAATGAAGGCTGAATCGTGCTGGGTGTGTTTGCACTTGATACGGCGACTGCTGCTGCTGCTGCTGCTGCTGCTGCTGCAACTTGAGGGTTATTTTGATTCACATAATACATTTTCAAAATGTCTTCAAAACTCAATGCGCCCGCATTCAATTCGCCATGACTTGGTGAATAACCAACAGGTGATGGAGATGATTCGTTAGGTGTTGTAGCAAAATAATGCTGTGGTTCAGACATGTTGGATCCTAATTGAGGGAATAGTCCAATGGGACTAGATACATTTGTATTTTGCTGTAGACGATGATGATAGCTTGGTACAGATTGACTAAAGTAATTGAGTCCATTTGATTCTATAGAAGACGAAGGTTGAAATAAAGATGTAGTTGAATTAGGTGAAAGAGGTTCATGATAATCATCCGACATGTCCATATCTGCAGGAATAGTGATACTGTTTGTATCATACATACTCGATAACATATATGGCTATTTTGAAATATAAACATATTAGCATCCATAATCATATGAAAATATTATTATTAACCCTTACAGAATTTAAATTTGTATGTACAGCAGGTGTAGTAGCCCTTGTAGAGCCATAGATCATCACATTTCGCTTCTGTTCTTGCTGTTGTAGTAGTTGCTGTTGTTGTTGGAAATTATTAGAAGACATAAAGTCAAGCATATAAGGAGGAGCAGAGGATGAGAGTAAGGTAGTGGTATCACCTGGTTGTGGTGGTGAATTCGTGGTATGCTCATCTTTAATTTGCTCTTTTTCGTCTTCCACTTGCATGTTATCGTCATCTTCCTTTTTTTCTTCGTCTGACTCAGTCAAGGGTTGTTCTGATGCCTTTTTCTTTTTATTCAACGTCATGGCCATCATTCGCCAAGTCAAGTTTTCTAATCTAGAACCATTAGGCAAAGTATCTTTTGCCTTTGTATATAACCTCCATACTTGTGTTGCCAATGGATCTTCTTTTTTACTCTTTTTTTCATCATCATCGCTACTATCATTATCATCATCATCGCTATCTTCAATCATCGCTTTTGGTTTTCTGGGTGGAAACAAGTTGTCCGACAGAATAGCAGCGGTCACAGCAGGAGGTGTCTTGGGTGATAAAGCAGCAACATGAAGGTTATTGTTCTTTTTTATATTTCCCAAATGAAGATCTGCTGTATGGTTATTCTTTGCTTTTGTTGATTCGAAATTAGTTTGCATTAGACAACTTCTTTTTCCAAGCTTCGTCAAGAGTGTAAATAATGTAAGCTTTTCTAGACTGGTTTTTTTTTTTGGCAGTAGTTTTTTTTTTTCCTTTTATAGAGTTAAATATTGAAACACGATAATATAAGATAGAGTAGAGAAGGGGGAAGAAGAAGAAGGAACAAGTACTGTGGACAGAAAGAGAAAAAAGAAAAAAAAGAAAAAAGAAAGAAAAAAATATAAGTGTATATGTGTGAGTGTGAGTGTGTGTTTTTTATATGGTAATAGAAATGAAGAGAAAAGACCAATCAGAGTACAGCGATGATTGAATTTAACATCTATTTTTTTTTTTAAACATTTTGATCAACTCAATGGTGCACCTACAAAATGGTTGACAATGTTTAAATAAATGGCGCTTACTAAAGACAAATATCACCTTATGTTTGAATATATCTCTTTTTGGATACTCATATACCCCTTGATTCTGTCATGAGTGCAAAAGCATAAACAAGTAAATGTAAAGAAAGGGACTGCATTTGTAAGCAAACAGTTTATTGATTATATCAAATGGTATATTTAGAGTCTGTTTTTGACTATATCCAATATCTATCTATTCGTATTATATTATTGTTTTTGAAGCATAACCATTGGCTACTTGCTTGCATACCTATTATTTCTATAAGTTGATTAATGAAGTTAATACATATTCACCATAAAAAATGATAGAGTATTCCGGATATCGGAAGATAGAAAGTAAGAGAAAGAGAATATGTTCAGCGGCGACTTTATTCCTGTTACAATTGACAAGGCAGCCTGTCAAGATATGCCACTTTTATTGTTTCTTTTCCCCTAGTACTTCACTCAAATAAGCCAAGACAAGCAATGTTTTTGTTAAGCTGAACTATTACAACATTGAATTGAACCAAATATGCATATATTTCTCGAATTGAAATCATAATTTCAAAAGGAGGCTCTCCCATATTCTGCAATAACACTTGTAAAAAGTTTTGAAAATCAAATAATGCCATGGTTGGTTAAAGAAAAATTAAAAAGCTTCAAAAAGTATAGTAGAAGCATATAAAACGAATACTCATAGAAGTAGATAATAGATAGAGAGAAACTGTATATCACATTTCAATATAGTTGGTGATTAACAAAGAGTCAACATTAGTGAGTAGAGACAATGAAAAGATAAAAAAGACTTGGAATCAACAAGCAAGCTAGTACCTTTTCCTAAAGTAGACGCATATAAAATGCATCATTACATCTAATAAAGTACAGTAGAGTCAACATACATAAAAGTAGGTAAAAGCAGTTGATTTTGTCCCTTTACGAACAACACGAAATCTGCTGTCAAATATTTTTTTTTTTTTGATAAAGATATATTGATTTATTTTGAAAAAAACAAAAAAAAACTTGCTTATGTTTATATATTCTGTTCTTTTTTTATATGTTTATATAAAGAGATCAACCAATCATAGTGAAATAATGATTCTATTTTTTGAACATTTTGATAGAGTTGATAGTGCACCTACAAATAAATGGCACTGTTTAGAAAAATAGTACTTTTATACATAAACTAGACCCTTACATCCAAATACGTGTCTTGTAAAGCTTAAATAGTTCTCTAACCAACTCTCGAAAGTCAACTCTTTTTTCTGCCACAAAGTAAAATGTAAGCTTTCGTCTGTCCCTGTAGAATGGATTAGATACATGAAATAATAAACAAAGGGCTTACCATTGATATTCTGCATCAACCACTTGCATATTGAGTTTCTTTTGCTTAATCTTGGATTGACAAACAATCAATGCCTTGGATTCATCTTGACCCTTGGCTAAAAGTAGTGTGATCTCGTCAGGTCTTGCATGACGAAAGATACGTTTGATGTAAATTTCTTGTTTCTTTTCTGATGGCTCATCTTCTATATTTCGATTGCTTCGATAAAAGCTTTCTATTTGTGATCGACTAATGTTTTCCATGCTTATCTTTCCAAGATCACGCCCTCTATCAGCTTCAACGATCACCAAGTCATCTTGTTTGAAATTAGGTAGAGGTGAATAGAATATGTCTGACCTTCCTCCTTTGAATTCAATAGCATAGAATATAACATTGCTCAATACCTCAGAGTCAAATTTAACACCTTTGCCCATATCATCTATGTTGATATCTTCTTCCATTTCATCTTCTTTCTTGTTATTTGCATGCGGCTGAATGGCCAAACTTTCAACAGTCTCGGTTAATGCATCCATGCTTGAGATGTGCGTTGGTCCAGCTAATGAATGACGTCTTTGAGCAAGTAATGCACTATTGGTATTATCATTGCTACTGCTATGGTTGCTACTTGTTGTGAATGGACTATATACAGAGTTAATTTATCAATTTTTTTTTCTTTTTCTGAGCTCCTTACTTGTGGGTATCTAATGTCAATGGAGTTAATGAAAATCTACGGATTCTTTCTCTATCGCCAGCAGACATCTGGGGTGTATACAAAGATGAAGTAGTTGGCAAAATAGGCGGAGGAGGAAGTGAGATGGGTGCCAATGATAAACGACGATGAAAGGCATGATTGTTTCTATTATCCTTCAATGGGCTCCATATATCCATTACGGCTGCTGATGACTTTGATCTAACCCTTGCCCTCAGCAAGTCCTCCTCCTCTCCTTCTTCCTCTTCTTCTTCATGCATTGTATCTAGTAGATTACTTGGAGCGCTACCACTATTGTTTGAAAATAATGGGGCGTTTTTATTGTTACTGATCATGTTGTAGTGCTGTTGTAGTTGATGATGCTGCTGCTGTTGAAAATGATGCTTCAGTTGCCACTGTTCTTCAAAACCAAAGGAGTATGACATCGACCTATGTTCTCTATAAAATGGCTCACCAGATACTTCAGGCAGCATAGGAACAGAGGCAATATCAGGGTACTCTGTCGGACTCGTCATGCTACCCGTATTTAATACAGACCATGGTGCAGCTGCATTATTTGTAGACCACTCATTATTTGATGCGGTATTTATGGCTGAGTTTCGTTGTACGGGTGGAAAGGCATAATCTTGAAGTCGACCGAGAGGATCATTTGTCATTAGGTCGTTCGAAGTAGTCATAGCAGGTGATATAAGACTTGGTCTTCTACTTCCAAATGGTTGCCAACCTGTGTTTGCATTGGTTTCTTCATTTTTTGATGATTCATTAAAAAACGCCTAATAAAAATACTTGTATTAAGCTATATTTTGTACTTTGGGTCTCTTTACACTTGAAACAGGCTTGGACATTTATATCAAGCAGCTATTTTCTAAGTTTTTATTTCTATAAGAAAAAAGAGAAAGAAAAAAAAAAAAGAATAAAGAAAAGAAAGAAAGAAAAGAAAAAAGAAAAGAAAGAAATAGAATTAAAAAAAAAAGGGAGAGGCTATTTTTTGTGTGTGTATGTGTGTGTGTCTGTGTCTGTACGAATATTGGTGTGTGCGTGTGTGCGTGTGTGTCTGTGTGTGAGCTCTTTTTTGAGTCAGGGGAAACGTCACAGTTAGGTTAAAACAAATTGGTCATAAAATTGATGCACACACTTTTCAAGATTTTAAAACAACTTTTTTTTTTCACTTTTTGTTTCGAAACTTAGCAATGACAAATACTTTACTTTATGAAGAACAAGAAATAAAAGTGCTCGATCTTATGTTCTAACGCAAATCAAAGATCCTAACATTGTTCTGGAAACCATCGTTTTACAAAACTTTTATTTAGAAGCCCACAAATCTGCTGAAGAAAAAATTGTGAAGAAAAGCGATGATATAGAATCAAAGACTGTTACTAAATTAAGATTAATGGGGGATGCTCACAATGATTTTAGTGATAAGACAAGAGAGGTGTTTATAGATCGAATGCTAGAAGGCGTTGAGGAAAGAGGAAGAATAGTCTGATTTGCAAAGGAGCTCGGCATTAAACCTCGTACTGCTTGAGGGTGGTGGGTGCGTAACCAAAAAAATAAATGAAGTGTCATATAAACTTTAAGAAAAGGACGCTAGTCATACGAGTTCCTTCATATTTGAACATAAGGTATACATTCAAAGCCTGCTTGATAAGAACCCTCAGCCTTATACTGAAGATATTATCGATGATTTGTCTAAACAGTTTATGGGCTTTTCTATTTCTAAAATTCATGAAATAGAATGGCACTGATTTATGTTTTACAAAAAAGCTGTATCTCTATTGATAAAGTTGGGTTTCATATCGATTTGAGGAATGATTGGGTCAGATCAGATATTGGAACATTCGCCATAGCAAAGAGAGCTGCAGTCCTATTGCATGCAATCATTGGCGCTATACATACATCTAGTATCATTCATGTTGCAATAAAAAAGCCACTACCGAAAAAAGAGAAGCTTCAAATAAAGAGAGGATGGCTACAAAAAAGAAAAAAGTGAAAAAAAGCAACAAGCGCACTACAGATGAGTTTATTATAGAGGAATCAGTAATAGAGTACACTGATGCAAATGAGAATAGTGATCAAGATAATCCCATACCAATATCAAGAGGTACAACAACTACACACTTTATTAAATTCATTAATTTTCTGCTTGACGTCATGGATCTTGATGAAAACTCAAAGTTATAGGGTGGTGTATCTGCCTCCATACTTGCCTGAATTAAATCCAATTGAACAGCCTTGCTTAATTGTAAAAGAAAAATTGAAGAGCCATAAGTTGTTGATTGAAGAAAATGTCTGGAAGAATTACTGAGACATGTATTGGCATACCTATTGAACCACTGTACTATGAAGTCTTGCTCAAATTTAAAAAGCAAAATGTTCGATACAATTATACTGTTTCGAGATGCCCAGCAACTCCTCCAGAGCTACAAAAATTTGTCAAAGATACCAAAATCATGTTTGTTTGGGCTCGAGATCTTGTCGCATTTGCTAAAACTATCGTTTAAAACCTGTTTTATCATTACCATTATACATATTTTTTTTTCTTGGTCTATTTTCTTTATTAACGTACATGCTTTAACATTGCTATGCCTTTTTTTTTTAATAAAAAAAAATAAATGTCAAACATGACAATAAACATTGAAGAAACAGAAGCCATTATACTAGAAGACAAGGTTGTCCACAAGAGGTTATTATTATTATTGTTGTGTATATTTAGTCCATTCACCTTTTATTAGGTACATTACTGTATGGGATCGTACAACTCAATTCAAAGACGGTCGCGTTATAAAATGGGATATTGTTGGACACGATACTTCTTATCCAACCTTTGTAGTCGTCTTTACCTTTGACACAACAAAGAAAACAACATGCATATTGAAAGAATACTGTCAAGGAACAAACGAGATGGTAACAAATAAAGTAATCTTAACGTATATGTGTGTAATAACTCTTTATTACAAAAGAAATACACTTGTGTAGCAGGTGCTTATGATAAAAGGAAGCATAAGAGGTAACATTATATTCTTTATCTTTTTTATACTAATAATAATAATAAAGTGCCTTAGAAGCAGCACAACATGAATTATCAGAAGAAGCTCATCTAAAGCAAGGTGAATGGATCAATTTACTACCACCAAGTCAACCTGCAGATGGTATCAGTGAATTAAAATGGGGTAAAAACCGATTTGTACCCTATATTTGTATAAACCCAATTCAAGATGATACACCCATGAATAGAGATTATGAAGAACATATTGAAATCATCAGAGATGTTCCCATAGATCAATTAAGAAAGTTTATTACAAGAGGAGAAATGATGTTGCCTTCTGTACAAACATGTTGGATGGCTATCGAATACTTAAAGGAAAATAACCTTTTATGATAGAATATCAGATGGCTTTGTGAATTTAACTAATTTTACTAGTTTTTCATTTTCCTAATAAAAAGTATTATTATTACTACAGATTCAACCTTTTTATTCTGTTACCTTTTTCAATTGAGTCAGTTCCTTTTTAAGACTGAATAATGACTTTTCACTCGAGTTTCTATTCTTGTCTAATCTTTGCATATAACTGTCCAAGTCCTCTTCTTCGTTATCTTTTTTCGCTTCTTCTTCCTTGGTCTTTTCATCAATTTTCTTTTCCAGCTGTTGAATCTGTAACATCACTTGTTTCTGCTTTGCTACTAATTCCTCGTGTGTCTGTGCCTTTTCTTCCTTCTTTTTCTTTTTGGATGTCCTATCATAAAACTCTTCATCACTGTCATCACCATACATCGTTTCTAGATCTTCTCGTCGTCGTTCTATATTTCGCAAACAACTAAATTAAACTGATGCACATATATACACCTATGTTGACTTACTTGCGTCTTCAAATGCCATCTTTTCTGCTTCTATATTCAATAAGCTAGCATCGCCTGATTTTTCTTGTTCTTCTTCCTCTTCATCTTCATCCTCTATTGCATCTTCTCCAAAACCCCTTTTTATATACATATGTAAATCAGTATATCTACATGTATAGATCTTCAGAAAAACTTACCATGTAGCGCCTTCATCTTCTGGTTCAATACCAGCTTCTTCTTTAGCCTTTGCAATACGCTGTTCGAGGGCAATTCTCCTTTTTTCCTCCAGCTCTGCCTCAGGATCATATGGCTTTTGTGATTCAAATATACAAATACGCGTGCTTTCACCAAATCTGAGTTGATCTCCTGGTTTCAATGGCATATATTCCCTTGGGTTTATTCGCTTCTTATTGAGTATGGTTCCGTGTGCACTTTCGAGATCATAAATGAACGCGTCTCCGTCTTGATTGAATTGGATCACGGCATGATAACGAGATATCGACTAATGTATCCATTAGTATACATGAAGAATATATATATATATATATATATAAATATATAAAAGAGAGAGAGGGATTCTCTTACTTGATGTTCCATTTGAATATCGCAAATCGGTAATCTTCCAATCGTGACAAATTCCTTCTTTGGTCCTTCAACAGTTTCTACACTCAATCCACCTTTAAGCATCTCAATCTTGTAGTCAAACATGGCTTCTGAAGACCAAGAAGGCTTTTCATACCTTAAAGGAGGAGCTGAAGGTTGATTGTTTGTAGTTGACTTGGGCTTTGCAGGTAAGCTTGGTACAGCAAATCCATCTTGGTCACTCATTTTATATACAATATTAAAATAAAAAGAGAAAATTTTAAAATGAGTAAGTTACACTGACCATCAAAAAACAAGGCAAAAAGGAAAAAAAAAAAAGGATAAGAGAGAGAGAGAGGGATATTTATATAGGTATCATCGCTCATCATTCAATCTGTCATCTTTTATACATGGTTAGTGATGACCATTGTTGCATTCTTTTATGAATGACAGCAATGAATGATAAAAGAGCCACGCTTTTTGTAATAACTTGGTTCAAGATGTATTTATATTGTATCAAGAGATATCTTCTATTCCTTTCTTTCTTTTTTCCTTGTCTTCTAATAACTTCATCATGCAAAGTTTTAAGAATAACAGACTCTTCTGTTATTTCTCCGCCGACGCATTGATCTTAAAAAGGACATTGCTTTTAAACCTCTTGTTTCCCTTTAAATATTTTGTTGTCCCCGATCTACTCTCATGCCCTCGAAATTACGAATGATTGCGCTCTATGACTGCACAGCAGACGATATAGGAGAACTTTCTTTCAAGGAAGGAGATATTTTAACTGACGTGACCAAATCCAATGACGAGGGCTGGTATGAAGGAAGGCTTGAGAACAGTACAGAAAGGGGCCTTTTTCCTTATAATTTCGTAAAGCCATTACCCGAATCCTTTACAGCTGATTCCATAACAACAGACAACGTGTCGTCCGGTAGCGGAAAAAGCACTGTATCTGATAGTGCATCAACAGCCTTTGACACGGTATTATCTAATGTATATAGTAAGAAAGACGTCAAATCAGCAAAAAAGACACATGTTTCAGCAGCAGATAAAGGCTTACCACAAGATTTACCTGAAGCGTCAACTAATTACAACAATAAGCTTGTTAATGGCACCAATCGTATATTGCCAATACCAGCTGACAAGACAAAGGATATACCAGGCCTCAAATTCTCAACACCTCCACCAACATTTGAAAAACTTTCCTACAAGAGTACAGAAAAACAAGAGTCACCAACGAGAACTCGGTCCTATTCGACTTCCTTCTTAAAGAGCACATCGGATAATCACGGCTTGGACAGAACACTACGTCCTTCACAATGGACGTCTGGGGGTAAAAGCGAGCTAGAAATAGCCCTCAGCCGACGCTCTCCAAGGTCAACCGCCAATTTACGATCTGAATTCCAAACAAAACATGGTGTATCAACAGGAACAGGCATTCAACTGGTTGGATTAGAGAACGCAAAGCTATCGACTGTATCTCGGGAAACAGAAGAAGAAGAGGAAGACGAAGGCTTTCAGCTGATCAAGCCATCTCAACTCCGTCAGAAACAACAACTTTCCGGTCCTGTTTTGCCAAAACCAGTTGTTCCAACGCAGTCAGCATCCTATGTCGCTAAGTCATCTACACCTAGTTGGAAAAAGACGGTAGATATCCCACAGCGACCGACAGAAAGTGTTGGTAAAAGTGCAATTGGCACTACTGAACCACTTGGAAATATACCTGCTCCAAGTAACCCTATGCCTCGCTTACCTTCCCGCCCTGTGTCTGCTGCAAGCAGGAAATCGCGCAACAACAGTCAGCTTTCGTCAGCAAGCACACCACCGGTATTGAATCAGCAGGCACTATCCTTTTCAAAGGAAGAGCGTCCAGAAAGTATACCCGAGAAAGCAAACCCACCGCCTATCTTGAAGCCAAAACCAGTGTTACCTCAACCCTGTCTTCCCCCACGGCCCAACAAGACTCGTAGTGCATCCAATCCACCACTCTTGCAGCCTAAGCCGAACCTTACGCTATTGGAAAACTCATCTGGTCAAGACACAAAGGAACTAAACAATACTACACAAACTACTTCATTGAGTCCACCTACTCCGCCTCGTGTAGGCGCAAAGCCTTCACCTGTTCTCTATCAACAGAAACTACAATCCTTCGTTTCACAAAAGGCCATCTCGCCACCCTTTTCACCGCCGACAAAGCCAACCACAATGACCCCACCTTCTCCACCACGTACAATGCTGAATGGTCAAAAGAATGGTATATCCAATCTAAAACCATCAGCTTACCTGAATAGAGCACGATCAGCTACAAACCCTCCTTATTTTGGCCAAAAGCCTACTATGGACTGTAATTCGCCCAAATTGACTAGTATTCCAAAATCGAGCGTAGAAACCAAAGTCAACCCTACTGAACTCAAAAAGAAAGTAGCACCACCACCTCCCCCATCGAGACCACCAAAAAGCAAATTAGCATTCATAAGCGATGAGGCCAAGGCACGATACGAGGCGTTATTTGATGCGATTCATGATGATGGTTATGTTGATAGTCAAACAGTCTATAAAATTTGGATAAAGAGCAAGATATCCAAGGACAAGTTAGCTCGTATATGGAAAGAGAGTCATCCTGATCAAAAAGGATTATTAGACAGACATGCATTTGTATACGGTATGGGAAAGATTGATGAGATATTAAAGCAGCATCAGTTTGAACAGTCTGTATGAGTTTTCCCCCTATCTATTCGTGTGTCTGATACCAGTAAATATATATAATAAAGATGTAACTAGTTTAATAAGTAAATATCATCATTCAAAGGTTTATTAAAATGAATACGCATGCATTGTTGTTGTTTTTTGGAAGGAATAAAGTAAATGCTTAATTTTAATTACAAATAGTTTACAATATAAAAAAAAGAGTCCTAAATCAAACCAGCAATAGGAGTCTTTCTTACTTTGGCCTGTATATTTAGTTTCACTGGCCTTCCAAATGCTCGACTGATCTTGTCCTTGGCATCTGCAATAACATTATTAATTATCTTGCCGTTTGATCCTACTATAATTTTCAATTGACTGTCTCTCTCAACATAGACATTCTGGTCAATCACCAGTGTCTTGTTTAACTCAGTCCATCCAACATTTTCCTGTTTAATCATATAGGGAATATAATGATGCAGGCGTTTAAAGAATTCTACTCTAATGATCTCCTCTACTCGCTTCAAATTGGGCATTTCTACTTTTTGTTCAGCTGGATATTCCCATGGTCTTGATAAAGACTTGCTAAAAAGTGTATTCTACATTCATACATGTCTTAATGACTTTGTTATTTTTCTATCTTTTATACAACAAACCTTGAGTGTACCGACATCCTTTCCTTCTGTAGCTGAAGTATACACAATTTGTTGTATACTTCCGTATCCTCTTTCATATCTATTTTTGACATCCTCTAACACTTTTATATCATGACCAACAAGATCCATCTAATCAACAAAGGAAGGTTAGAGGCAGATTGTGAAGTCATATGACTTACTTTATTAAAGACGAGTGTGGCAGGAATATGTATATCATGAAGTCGAGACAGTAAGAACTGCTCTGTCTTGAGTGACTGTGTGTTGAGTGACCAGTTTGCGTCGACAACGATCATGACTAAAAATCTAGATTAATCACACTTTTTCTATAAAAACTAGATCATTATATGTCACCGTACCATGATCTGCTTCATCCAAAGATCGCCATGAAGATGTAGCAAGTGTGCGATTCATTTGGGCATGATTACGATCTGGTATAATTCCAGGAGTGTCCAAAAAGACAATTTGATGTTGACCCTCTGTCAGCACGGCCAACACTCTTTCTCGTGTTGTATGAGCCTTGGGTGAAACTCCAGAAACCTTTTAATACAAGTTAGCAACATGATCTCCATCAGAAAATAGTATTTTTTTTTACCTCTTCTCCAATAAGCTTATTCACTAGAGTCGATTTTCCAGCATTAGCAGCTCCAATGACTGCTACTCTAAGCATATGTGGATCAGCAGGTTGTACTATATTTGTTGGGATCTGAACGATGCGTTCTGAAATTCCTAATGATCAATCGAAATTAATAAAGTATGTTGTGAGAATAATATTTTCTTTTGTGTACCTGCTGGCTTCTTTATCATAGCTACCTTTGCTGGTCGCTTCTTCGGTGTGTCTAGTGTTTTTTCTTTTCCAGTAGCATGGGTTGCATTGTAATTGACTACAGTAGAGGCTCCCTTATTTTCCGGATTATCTGATTTCCAGTCAATTTGTTTCTTTTTGATCGGTTTTGCTGGTTGAGGTGAGGTTACGGGGATTCCCGCTCGGTGTTTAGCTCTGGTCATAATCGCATAACATCGATGAGCTTGTCCTGTATATTATGTCAACCAAAAGAAATTGTTTGTAAAAAGTAGTATTTATTACTTGGGGTAAATAAGGTTCTATTTGGAAACAGCATTCAGGCCAAGTATGGAAACAGTAGAAAGAAAGGTACACTGTCAACTTGACAGGAACGCTAAATCCCTGAAAGAATTTAAAGTCCTAAAATTTAAAGTTCTAATAGCAATAAAAAAAAAGAACAGCAGTGCTCAACAGTCAATTCATCCGCAGGGATGTTGCTCAAAGTATTTCTTTAAGCCCGGATGATACCAGCCATTCATAAGTTTAACAAAATCAAAAGTATCTTCTTTTGCATTCTCACTGTCGTCATCATCAGGAGGGTTGGCATCAGTATCATCATCAACCACAGTGTATTTGCCTGTTTCTAGTAATTCATAATTTGCTTCTGAAAGTACACTTCTCTTTTGTTGCTTTCGAGGAGGCGTGTGCCATGTTTGACAGGATGGTTGCTGGGTGTGTGGAAGAGTGGTAAATCCCGAGCATGATATTTGGTGCCGATATTGGTATTTGACTTGTTTGCTTGCAAGATGCGTGCTTTGACCATTTGAGCAGAGTTCTCTACGTTATCGCCAAGTTGCAATGGCTCATTAAAGAATTCAAATGACTTTGCTTGGTCATTCAGCTCTCCAATACAGCTTGGAAATGCGATTGTATTTTGTAATACACCAACATATAAATCGTTTCCAGCATAATTTACCGTAGATATATAAGCCATTAATCTGGATATTTGCATGATCCAAGAATTTAAATGTCACTAGAAGTAGTTTTAAATAATGTATCTATATTATCCTTTCCTTCTCTTAGCAGCTCTGCGCTGTCATCAATAACTCTGCTGTTATCGACTTCTGGGAGACAGGCTTCTGCTACATCAATATCAAATTCGGAAGCCCCATGGTCATATATCAAACGGACATCAACTTTAAACTCAATCACATGGCTCTCAGTTTGATAAAAGACAGCTTTTTGTTCTATGGAATCTTTTATTACTGTCTCACCTTTCTTTACGCGTATTAGGTGTCCATTTGTTGCAAATAAGGATTTGAGTATAGGAAGCCAGACCTGATCGACATAATCGCCTTCGCTAATATTATCTGAGTGTTTCTGCTCCGTGATAAACGCATTATTTTGAAATACATCGAGAATCACAATAAAAAGCTTGATAAAGGAACGCTGCTTCTTTGAAATAGATGCAGCAAACTGTGAGGCAAAGTAAATTTGAGAATCTTCAATGTCATTTGAGAGCATGGCCAAGCCGGTAGCATAGTCTCATTTCGCCAGCATGTTTTTGTCACTTTCAGCTTTAGGAAGAACTAGATTGTTTTCAAAATTCGAAGCGATTTTATTCCAACCAATCATGAAGAAGAGACTCTTAAAAATATTACTTTCCGATTTATCGCTAATATCCAATATCAACGAAGAACCACAACTCATTAGTTTGCGTTATTTAGTACTAGTCTTTTGATTATTATGATACGTCGTGTGGATTTCATTTGCGTTTTTCATCAATACCTTTTTGATCGTAGAATGTGTCGAAGGTGTTTGTTCCATATGTCCAGAGTCAGTCAAATTTGAATCTTCGTCTTGAGAAATGAAAGCATCAGCGGGTTCACAACGTTCGTGAATGCTTGGACCAGGTGATTCGTTAATTAAGTTATCAGTCTCCAGTTCAATAGTATCAATATCAATTACAGCTGACATAGATGAGGATGATTTTTCATCATTTTCAACCACATCATCAAGAGGCTTTTTTAGTCTATCACTAGCAACGCAAGCCAACCTATTAGCATTAACGTCAGCAATAAGATGGTGAACACTACGCGCACGAGGATATCCACGAGAAGGCTAATGCTATAGGCACTACCTGTAACATCGTCAACGAACCTTTTCAATGTGCAGCGTCACGTTAAGCTTGATCAGGAACAGATGTCCTTCCATGTTCCTTGATCTAGGATACGTATTTATCTTGTTTCAAGAAGAAAGAGATAAAAAAGAAATGTGGTTATTGCTGTATTTTAATTTTCTTATCTTGTCAGTTTGATCAACAAAGAACAAATATCATTTACGTGTAATTATGATGAGACTCCATAAAGATTATTTCATTGGAAAGCGTTAAGTTAGATAGCCACTTTGGCTGTGTGAAATTGTATAGTGACAACGTAGGTAGCACCTAGAAAAAGTGTCCGTAGCATTAACCTTCTCGTGGATTTCCTCGTACGCGTAGTGTATACCTTTTTTTTTCGACGTTTCATTTTCTTTTTCGAGTTTTATATCACTGAAGATATTGAATGCGGTGAAGCTACATTCAACGACTTGTTGGTCTTTCCTTTTCTTAAGGCAGCTGCCATTACAGTTGGAGAAGAAACAAACTCTGGGGCACAGTTCAAGATGGGAGAGGCGGCCTTAACAGCGATGAAAAGGCAGATAAAAGGCGACGGCGATGCTAGCATATATCTGGCAGATGACATCATAAAACTCTATGGACTTTGCGAGCTGGAAGTTCCTCTTTTGGAGACTTCGTCTCATTTTGGACGTGAAGACAAGGCGAAGTCTTCATTCGATCATCATAAGGGTCTTTTCGGTGGGCTTTCTATGCTAAAAATTATCGCAGATAAATTTTCTTATGGCTTGATTGAGGCGTTCTCAAAGTTAAAAGTGCTGTTCGTGCACGCTTCAGGTACTTTACGCAATTCATACACTAATATGTAACAAAGATTGATTTTGATACCTTTTTTTGCATTGAAACAGGCACCAGGATATTGCTATGGAGCCTGAAATATATCAAGGATGTTCCAGCATACGAGCTGTGGTTAGAGAAAGCCCTTGATATTAATCCCAAGTTTGGCAAAGGGGTTGAGCAGCTTCCTCAAGCGCTGAGTTTTTATTGGAAACTGGAGGTACACAGCAGGCATGAAACAATAAACCAACCAAAATAACCATTTTTGCTCGATAGTGTCTCTCGAGGTAGACTGCAGGTGCCGTGGAGAAGCTCATATCTGAGCATAAGAAAGTACTGAAGCAGCGTCGCTTCACTTCCCTTCCCTTCCGGTTGACAACTTGTCCTCTGTTGTCAACCCAAGCATCACAAAGCCTACTGAAGCAGAGGATAAAACAGGCTTAAGCGAAATGGGGGGCATTTTATGCCCAATATAAATAGTTGGTAAGCAACAATCATGTAACAATTCTTTATTTTATTATGTTACTACGAATAAAGCGCAGATAGAAAGATTATAACCATATCCTTAGTCTTCGTTTCGACAACATAGTCATTATTGACCAAAAGGCTTTTCAAAAAAGTGGCCAAATATTTTTCTAAATTTGATCCTTAATATAAAAGCGAAGGTCAAGCAAAGTTAGTTTAGTGATGCTAAAGACTTGAGATCTAGAGTAAGTCCCTGTATCAACCCTTTCAAACATTTTCCAACCCTCTTTGATAACTCTTCAGAAGCGCTTAGAAGATAAAGCCCATTTAAACAATATCGCTTTTATTGATATGCAACAAAAACACCACCGATTGAGCTGGTGCAAATCCGTAAAAGGTAACCCTGCTTTCACTTTAAACTCACTTGAAAGAGAGACAGAGAGAGTACAAAATTGGTATTCCTGGGTCACGAGTTTACTTTATTTGGTAAAAGCGTATCTTGTAGGACAATGCACATACACTTATCACAGACTAATATCTATAAAATGCTTATTCCACGCTTGAATCTGAATTTCATTTGTTTTTGCTCCTACTTTTATTACTAAATACATTCTTTGATTATGCCTCCCAAGCTAACTGCAGCCGAGATAGAAGCTAGAGATGCAGCAAGACTAAATGAGTTAGGATATAAACAGGTATAGAAAGAGAATTTCAGATCGACCTTGCATATTTTGATTTACACAAATAAATAATAGGAACTAAAAAGAGAATTAACAGTATGTATTAGGCTCAGGTACACGATTCAGTAGTAAACCATCGTAGTCACTAGGAAACTATGGTGTTGCATTAAGTGTTGTCTGCATTTCATCAGGGTTGACAAGTTTATATGAATATGGATTAACAACGGGAGGACCCGTACGTATATTTTGTTCACACGCACATGATTGTTATAAAGATCTCTGAATATAGGTAGTTATGGTATGGGGATGGGTTATAGTAGCATTCTTTACTATGGCAGTGGCTTTAGCTATGGCCGGTAAGATCACGATAAAAGCAAGTTTGTTATTCTTACAGTGTATTTTGTAGAAATTTCTTCCGCTTACCCTACTTCAGGAGGACTCTACTGGTGGGCAGCCAGATTAAGCACAAAGAAGTATGCACCGTTTGCATCATGGATGACTGGGTGGTTCAATCTTATCGGGCAGTTTGCTGTCACCGCAGGTATCAATTATGGCATAGCATCTATGCTTGCTGCTGTCATCAGTGTAGGAACAAATGGAACTTGGGTTCCAACCGCTGGTGCAACAGTCGGACTTCACATTGCGATGTGTTTTACTCAAGGGATTGCAAATTCTTTGGGGCCAAAAGTTACATCGGCCATAAATGGTAAGTAGCTAACGAGAAATCAAATGGCTGTTATCCTTGCTTATCTATTGTACAAAGCCTTTAGCACATGGTGGCAAGTCATTGCACCTGCTGTTATCATGATCACGATGGCCGTCAAGGCACCAACACACCAGCCTGCAAGTTTTGTGTTTACACAGTTTAATAACAATACAGGATGGAGCAGTACAGCCTACGTAGCAGTTATAGGTATTCTGCAGGCACAGTTCACCCTAACTGGCTATGACTCAAGTGCACACATGTCTGAAGAAACAAAAAATGCAGAAGTTAGTGGACCTGTAGGCATGGTCATGGCTGTCCTTGGTAAGCCAAGATGCAGTTCGATTTTTATCATATTGACAATCACGTTTTCATTTCAGTAAGCTCCATCATGGGATTTTGCTTTATAATAGCGTTTTTATTTTGCATTCAAGATTTAAACGCTACTATCAATACAGATACAGGTTTTCCTGTAATGCAAATCATGTTTGATTCAGTAGGAAACGCAGGCGCCGTTTGCTTGATGGTGATGCTTATCATTGCCTGTTGGCAGTGTGGATTTGCCAGTGTTACAGCTAATTCCAGAATGATATACGCCTTTTCGCGTGATGGTGCTATTCCCGGCCATAAATATTGGCATAAGATTGATCTTAAAAGACAGGTAATTTAGCAAGACGCGCGTTTGGGCAAATACTAATGTATATAAATAGACACCATTGAATGCAGTCTGGCTTTCAGTCATCGTTGCCTCTTTGCTTGGCTTACCTTCTCTTGGTAACAGTACAGCCTTTTCTGCCATCACTTCAGTGGCCACAATTGGCCTTTACATATCTTATGCAGTACCTATTTTCGCAAAATTATTGAACCGTGGTCATTTTGTTAGGGGACCACTCCATCTAGGTCGATTTTCAGACATCATTGGCATGTAAGTGTAAAAGTGTATATATTAGCTTACAATGGCTGACCCCCTTTTATAGCATTTCTATCTTTTGGATTTCACTAATTACCATCCTGTTTGTGCTTCCTCCTAAATGTAAGCCTTTAAAAAAACAGAAATGTGTATAAAGCTTACTTTTTTTTGATCTAGATCCTGTTGATGCGGTCAATATGAATTGTACAGTTTGTTTTGCTCATGTGTGATAACATAGCTAATTCTTTTCTGATCTTTAGATGCATGTTTAGCTGTTGGTATGGTGCTGCTTGGCGCAGGGGGTAAGCAAGGCGTATTCATTTGATATCTTTGGATAACATTCTAATAAGCACTATTCTAGGTCGATTTGCAATAGACGCTCGAAAATGGTTTACGGGACCCAAGATTAACCTACCACAAGATAAGCTTGATAAAGTCAACCTTGAACAAGATAAGAAGGATATCCGAGGCTTATCTTCTAATGATATCGAGATAGGTGACTCCAAGGAAGATTCAAGGACGTCATCAGAGAAAAGTGGTATTGAAAAAGAGCAAAAGAAAGAAGATGGCGACATTAGAGTTGCAGAAATAGAAAAGATTGAATAATTTTGTTTATATGCTAGTCTCTTATGTATACACAATAAAATGAATTCAACAACCAAGTTGTGCAATTTATAATAGTATAAAGAAATACAATTAAATACATTAAAAAGTCTATTTACGTCTATCGTTTGTACAAAGTAATTGCTGTCATATGTTTTTACTGCTTGCTTCTTCTGCTTTCCATCTCTAATGCGTTTAACAAATCACGCTTAGCCATTCCATTGAAATCAACTTGTTCAAGGCCTGCTGAAGATGCAATAATCTCTTTCACTCTATCACTGTATTCTATTGAATTTTCATCTTCTTTAGGTGATTGTGGTTCACAATAAATTACGTCAACAGTTGTTATCCATCTGGTCATTCTATAATAAGCGTAATGCATAAATCCTTTACGTGTGTCCCAATAAGGGTCACCAAAAGTTCTATGATATCTAATAAAAATGGTTAAAGCAAAAGTATAGAAAATGATTAGCTTTACTAACTTTATACCAACAGGACAGACGTTTACTCCCAGATCAAAAGCACCTTTCTGAAAGCGGATGATGTATTTGTTATTCACGCATGTACCTTCCGGAAAGATGATCATTGGATTTTTCAAGTTCTCTTTTACTTCAACATGCTTCTTTAGACTTGCAGATAATTCCTTTCGTTCAGTTATATTAGACCGGTCGAATGTCATTGAGTGTAAATAATTTAATCCGTTATTTTGTAAAAAGCCTATAAGCGTATAAGTCATTTCACCATTGGATGATATTAACAAAAAGATTACCTAGTGCTCCAGTATGTTTTGCCATAACAACAGCATGGGGGAATCGATCAGCACTAAGAAGGATATAGTCTAAATAAGAGGTATGATTGGCCTAAATATATTAGTGAGATGATGCTATGTGTTGAATGTTCCTAGAAACTTACCACAAAGACATGGGGCTTATTAAGTGTTGGCTTATTTCCGATATAGTTGACTTTTACACCAAGTGAAAATAATATGCCTTTGCAATAATATTTAACGGACGTAGACTAAGATTAATGCATCAATACGGGGGATTCCTTTTTTAGATGAGGATCGACTTACGACAAGCCTGTCACTTTTGAGTGTCACAGCAATAGGCAAGGCTGTAAAGAATGCTACGGTTGATACACCTAAGCTTATGAATCGAAGTGGAAATATGATGCCGTAACGAACTAATGCGCTGGGGATTGAAGTAATGATATCGAGTAACTCTAACCATTTTGAAGAGCGTTTGGAGACATTGGTAGTGAAACACTTAGCATAAGATAACTGTTTGTTTTTTAAAAGAATGATTAGATAAGCACAAGGAACACAAGCAAGTAGTTTTACCAGTTGTTCATGAGTGTACTCAGTCGTCCGTGATCTATTCATAATGTATTAGATGAATATTGTTCTACAAGGTTGCTTTGACAAGTTCAGCTTTTACTTTTTATTAGTGCCTTGGATATAATCGCTTCTCATCATATCCAGTGACTCACTGGAGCTCCCTCTTTCTAATAATGATGATGGAGAGTATAATGGTTCCTGAGGTGGCATAGTCCCTTGTTTGTGATAACTGAAACAATAAAAGAGTAAAAAAGAAAGGGAAGAAATCATGGATGGCTTGTACTTGAATTCGGACGATTGTATTTTTTTTCGGATAATCTCAAATTAAACCTCAGACTATTTCTTTATTTGGATAAAAAGACCTTACCATTCTATACTTTAATGATAAACCCTTAAAAACGATGTTTATTATTAAAATAAAACATCTTGTTATAGAGAGATTGACGACGTCAGAATATACGCCATTTGCTTCAGCTTATTATTTAAATTTGAATTTCCAAGGACTATATTGTATTATACGGAGAAGCGCAGCACCAGGCTGGTTTATTGTCTGCGAATAGTCGGAAAGCACTCTCTTTGTGTGGGAGGGATCATAAAAATCTGACTCCTTCTTCTTTGCTTGGATATAAATTTCACTCGAGGCATCAGAGAGCAAAGGTTTGATGTTACATATCTCAATGCACTCAAATCTGTTGTTTTTGCATCGGTATAACAGATATACCTTATTCCAGTCTAGGAAGGTCTTTTTTGCATACTTTAACATATAATAAATAAAATGTGTTACAATTGTAAAAAGATAATGATATGTTTATTGGTTCAATATGTATAAAATATCTTTTCACGTCTCTCTTCAAAAAGAAAGAGAAAAAGAAGGGAATAAACAAGAAAAAGAAAAAAGATTAATGAATGTTGTATATATAAGTAAGTGCGTAGTAATAATCATCAATAAAGAGAATGCTAATAAATATTAAAGCTTGAAAATAACTCTATTTTTTGAAGGATGAGTTGTCTTGCGTTTGACTGCCCAGTCACGAGCAATCCACAGAATGCAAATACGTTCCCAAATGATGGTGCAGGCGCAATTTGCCAAAACGTAGCCCCATAATTGCCAACGGAACCAGACAGGTAGGACATTATGTTTAAGCGGGAAATTATAATCGTCAATATACCAGGTAGGTGCTGGGTAACCAAGGGAAACAAGCGCATCTGGTGAACCACAGTTGATACGGAAGATGCAGCCGTATGGGTTAGGATCGGCTAGTGTGATGTAACTTGTGCTAATGAAGAAGGCGCACCAGACAAACACAAGTGCATAGTTCCTCCACCATGATTGACGGAACTGTGATCCAAAATTGACAATAGCACCATTGTTGAAGAATTGGAAGAGAATGACAATCGACATGACCTCAGCTTCATAATTATCACCCAATAACCACCATTTGGCAGAGTCAATAGCGGAACTGTCGAATTGATTACAGATGAACCAGTCTTGTTGGAAGAGCCAGACGATGCTGCAGACGAGGAACCAAAAGTTGATAAAGATGACACCGAGCAAAGAGGCTAGGGTATACGCACCCAAAGGTTTGGCCGTTGGGCGACAAGGGCTTAATTTCTTTGCAGGTAAAGCTTGAGTAATAGCCAACGTCATGGTCGTCGTGATAAAACCATCAATGGTAATCCATACAGGCTGTGGAGAAATAACCGTAAAGTAAAACATACATAATTCCCAAAAGGCCATGCATTCACCATATAAGATCAAGAACTTGTAATTGGCAAAACTTGTAGCAATGGCAGAGCGACCTTGTCTCAGAAGTTCAACGCATTGCATAATGGAGCGATTGCTGGTGCTAAATGGTGAAACGATGGAAGCTTCAGCTTCTGATAAAGCAAGGCCAACATGAGCAGCACGAAGAGCGCCACAGTCGTTACCACCATCTCCGCACATGGCGGTAATACCCTTTTCCATATGTAACTGGATACACATGACCTTATCATTAGGCGTCATACGAGCAAATACACGAGTCATCAAAAGGTACTTGCGCATCTTGCCCTGGGAAATCAATGCCTCAAATGCACGTCCAGTAATAGCTAATTCAACGCGCTTCTCGTGTTCTTCATGTGTATCAGCTTGAATAACTTCATCCACATCAACTTGTTCTCCAGAATCAACATCGTGCCAAACGACACTACCTGAGACCAAGTCACCCAAAAGGACACGTTGATGAGATTCGATCATGCCACATTGACGAGCGATATAGATACCAGTGAGAGCAGTATCACCTGTGATCATAACCACACGCGTGTCGCCACTCTTCAATTCGGCAATTGCATCTGTAGTATCATGTTTGAGCATATTACGGAAAAGAACAAATCCAGTAAAATTACAGCCCTGTTCAAGTTCGTCACGCGTCATGGACTTGATCTGCTCCATTGTGACATCGACGTTTAAGGTGCCAAGAGTACGATGGGCCAAAGCAAGAACGTAGCAACCTACTTGAGCATGTTTGGCTGCTTCTTGATCATAGTCAGTAGGAAGCGAATCAGCATTAGATAAGTGCTTGATGCGCTCAAAGGAGCCTTTCAAGAATACATGAACTTGATTTGTTTCAGGGTCGAGGACAGCCACTGATTGAGAAGCACGGGCGTGTACAAATTCGAAACGGCGAATGACATGCACTTGTTTACCTTCTTTTTCTGGAGAAGCAGATGGAGCCACAAGGGTATCAAGGTACTCGGGTTCAGCGGGTGGTAGTAGCTTCCATTTCATAGAATTGAAAGATTCAATGTCAACAGGGTTACCAATAAATTGGTCCTTCACTTGAGTTACAGCGTGGCAAGTAGCGATACCCATGGCTAAGAGGGGCTCCATTGTTAAAGGATCTTCTTGGCGATCACCAAATGAAGTAGCCTTTTCTACAGGACTAGGAACACCACCATAGAATTCCAAACCTTCGCGAGTAAGAGTACCAGTCTTGTCAAAGCAGAAGATACGAACTTTACCAGACAGATTGATACGAGGAAGATCAATACAGAGAATTTTCTTGCTACGAAGACGAGCAGCACATACGGATTGGTTAATTGTGAATGCGGCAGGTAAGAGAGGTGAGAAGATTTCAGACATTACAAAGACACCGTAGAACCAACTAGTGATGTTACCACGGCCCATCAAGTAAAGCGATAGACAAAAGGCAACAAGACCCCAGACCAAGAGAATGGAGATAGCAACCTTAATGTGCTCATTAAAGATAAAGGACACAGGTGCTGGGAATAAAATCTTGTGAATGAGCATGCCTTTCTCGGTAGCAATACCAGTACGAAGTGTCAATGCAAAAACACGATTTTTTTCTTCGGAGGTGTTGATTGCAGGCGTTGCTTGAGATACGATGGTACCTGCAAACAAAGTGTTTACTTTGCCGGAGCCGTTCATTTCGTAGATATTGTCGTCACTGGGTATCGCAAACTTTCTAATGGGCATAGCTTCACCAGTAAGAGAAGATTCGTTCACTACGACTGTACCAGAAAGAATGACAGCATCGGTAGGAACAAGAGTGTTTTCCTTGACTTCAAAGATATCTCCAGGGACAAGATTGGCGCTGGAAGTATCTATCCATTGACCATCACGTAGTACGGTAACATCAGTTACGTGTTCAGCCATATCTTTGATACGGTGGTCTGCTCTCAAACGTAAGAAAATACGAATAAAAGCAGAAAAGAGAATGATACAGGTCTGCACTAGACCCATCTTGTAGTATTGGAAGTAATACCAAACCCACATACACATCATTTGATAAAGGTATAAAAATGAGGAGAATCTATAGATGTACAATATTAGTTTATACATACAATTAATTTCAACGTTTCACACTTACTCTTGAATGATGGCCATAAGGATTGAAGGTACATACACTTGAATGATATTGGGGCCAAGCATAGAGAGTCTGTTTTCCGCTTCTTGAGAACTGATCCCGTTAGACCATGACTGAAGTTTCTTGTTGGTAGAGCCAAGGTCATATTCATAGGGCTCAAATCGGGATTTTTCAGAGTTGTAAATATATCTCATACATTGGTATTCAAAATAACGCAAGCTATTTTTTGTTCTAATAGTACAGGTAGTGACCAAAATGTCCAAACTATGCAAAAATAAATGGTTAGAAAAAGTTTATGCAGGATGGACATGCTTTCCCTTACCCAAAATGTTTATAGACTTTTTGTTCAATGCTTCGTAATTTGGCAAGCCATTTGCTACCATCGTCCAAAAAGATAAGTTCTTCCTGCTTGCGCTCAACTTGAACATAAGGGCATTTATGAGGGTATGATTCGATTCTAAAGTAATTTCTAATAGTTTTTCTACTAAACATGATAACACAGAACCATGCTGCAGAAATATGCCATACAGCAGCAAAGATCTTGGATGAAAGATCAGACGATAAAAACACTTGAAGGGCAACACCAGTGACAGTGCCATCTAATTTGTGAAACAGGTTAGTAAAGGAATATAGGATGAGGTAACACACGAATGACTTACAATAGTCACCGACAAGAACACCCAAAAAGACAAAGAATAGTAGAGTCGTAATCACAACAGATCCAAAAGCAAAATAACCAAAGAAATCATTCTTGTATCCTCTAAACTTTAGCTTTTCTGATTCTTTAAGGGAATCAGCATCAGATGTACTGGCGGCAGATGCAGGCTTTTTCTCGTCTACTTTCATAATTTCCTTTTTGAAATCAGTTTCATCTACTTCATCCTCTTGATTGTTGGAGGCTATCTTTTCTGACTTCATTCTAGCTGCCATAGCATTACGGAACTTCATTTCTCTCAAGTACTTGTAAATAGCCCACAAGATCAGTATGGCTGCTTCAGCACCCATAAGAGACCAAACGGAGATCCACATTGGTTCCTTATAAGTAAAGGCAGGATCTATTACCGGACAGGAGAGCCAGATGGAATTTGTATTGAAGACACCCCAAGCACCAATGTCGCCTGCTGTTATATTTGCTGCTGCAGCGCAGGTGTTTTGTATCTGGGTAACTTGATTTTGAGGATCAAAATGGGTAATATTCACCAGCTGTCCAGCAGCACATGGAAAGTACTGTATAGTATCATCACCGCACTGACAAATATTAGCAATGTTTTCACAAGATTCATGGCAGCTGCCGTCACCGCAGAATGACAGTCCAGGAGGACAAGTGGGTGATAATGCTGAAGGACAACTTTTCTGGTCTTTTACACAGAGAGTAGGACAGGGTACGTTATAATGAGGAAGTAAAGGGCACTTGTTTCCATGTCTGTCATACTGGTTAGCTAAAGAAAAAGTGTGTTAATAAAAATCTTTTTGTATCAGAGAACCTACTTACCAACTTCAAACAAGGGTAAAGCGTTTACTCCACACAAAATTGCGGATAAACCACAAAGGATTTTATTAATCTTCATTTGTAGTTTCAGTATTGTTTTCCCTTCCTGAGTCTCTCTTTTGGTTCTATTGACTTGTCAAGAATAACTGAAAGAAAAAAGAAAAATATGGAAAAGTCTAAAATAGAGAAAATCGGTCACAAAGATTGGTAGGTACACTGATTGTACCCTAGCACGGTATCCTCCGGTCCGGATACCATTTTCGTTTTATAAAAATTAATCTCCGTAGGTTAGTTCTCTTATGCTTTATCCAGTCATTCTGATTGCATTTGAAGTAGATGTAGCCATGTGAGATCTTTCCTTCCCCTCTTTAAGAATGAGCATTATCTAGACTGGAATGATAAAAGATGTAGAGAATAAAGTCAAGATGTTATCAATAATTCACTAAAAAAAAAAAGAGCATATGATGCTATAAGCTTTAAGGTTAAACAAGATCTATATATCAATCTACATTCAGTTACACGGACCTTTGTATCCCTAATTAATGTCATATGAGCCACTTTACCTTTTTAAAAAAGAAAAACCTCTTTAAAGACTGGAGTAGGACAAGAGGCAAAAGAAAATGACTCAGTCACGGCGATCTGTTACGACCCAGATTACAATAACAATGAGCTGTAAGTATAAATGAGATGATGGTGCTATCGAGTGGACATCCTTTCCTTAGTTCATACCTTTCATGTCAACAAGATTGATAATTACATCCAGCATAGGCGGCGATATTTTATGATGCAGAGCTATGATGTCAAAGCTTACTATAATAGAAAAGTTCGATAGAAACTGTAAGAAATGAAGAACGTAGACATCTGCTTTCTGAAATAAGCAACCACTTGTTTCTTTTCTATTTCTTCTAAGCGCTATATCAAATTCAATTGTTCTTGTATACATCTTTATCAACGTGCTTAGGTCTCATCTGCCCCTTCTAACCTCACTTGATACTTTGATACATTCTATGACCTCCGCTTTTACCATAAAACTTTCTTATACAGTATATGTGTGCTTGAATAAAAGGGTATGTTTACTTTCTTTAGCTAAATATCTGGTTCTTTAACGAGTTTGCTGCATTGAAATGGAGTAAAGAAACTGAGGGGATAAAATGATTATACCGCGCTATTAAGTTAAATCTCAGCATGATCGTAAAAGATGAAAAGAAGCAAGAAAAAGCACGAATTGACATTTGTTACTGTGTTCTTTTATATTTAAGCAGCCTTAATAAAATGGTGATATGTGCATTATGAAGGAAACATGCTTTATAAAGAAAATACAAGATTGTCAAATGGGTCCATTGTAAAGATGAAGAAAAAAAAACTTGTTCCATTCCTATTCGTCGGGTCGTTGTACAAACTCGTTACTGTCAATGGGTTCATTTTGTGATACGTATCTTGATGTGTTACTGTCACTCCTGTCGCCTTTTTAAATAAAACAATCAGTAACCCAAACTCCAGGATTTTATAATGTTTTATTGGAAGTACCCTGATGCCATTGACTACAGCGATTAGAGAACTATGCTTCATCATTTTGGCTTATAGTAGATATACGTTGAATTGTTGAATTCAGTTACCGCTATGAAAACAAAAAAAGGAACTCGGTAACTGTCTACTGAAATATCCTGAAATTAACCTATCTACATACAGACCAATTACAGTCACTTTGTAAACTTCATTGAAATAAAGTAAGTAGAGTGGCCTGAAGCGGAAGGATACGCCTACAAGTGAATTACAGTTAAAAACTGAAACAATTAGGACGACTCAGCAAATATGTATGGTACGACCAGAACAACTTCATACTTTAAAGCTTCTTTCAAACTGCAGTTTCATCATGTATTCTAGGCTATTGAAATGAAAACAGCCTAATTTAGAGATGCTCAGTTTTAGTTATCGGTCAAGAAAATGTATTATTTCTAGAAAGTACTATCGTATTAAAAGGTTTATAATACAATTTATACACCAAAAGTTCTGAATTCTAGAAATAAATAAACTCAACAATGACTATATTTTTTCTCTATGCCCTTATTTAATGAACGAATCACTGTTGTTTATCATGTGCTCTTTAGAGAAAACAGTCAAATGCATACCAGCATCAATATCAATTCATGTAATACATAGCACATAATCAAGCATATACGATTATTTTAGGATAATACTAGGGTCACTGCAAAATCCAAAAAAAGTAATACTTCCCCAAACTGCAGAACAAAAGTTTGTCAAGGCTATTTGTGGTTTAATTCAGAAACTACTTAAGGCTGCTATACAAGAGGGTGTCAACGAGGATGAGCCCTGCTCACGGTTAATTGAGCCGTTCTTGTCTGGTCTCTTTGACCATCCTGACCAGGGACACTATTTGCGTTGGATGAATACTAGTATTCTTGAAGCTAAGAAAATTCTACCAATCCATCCGTGCAACGTCCTGATCTCTGTATAACGGAGTCTATTGGCCACAGGTAGCATCATTTGTTGTATTTCTACGTTTATATCAAAGAAGATTATGCCCTTTGACGTAATATAGTCAATATATATTTCATACACAAGCCAAGGTCACCTTAAATATTAACATAATACTTCATATTAATCTCACTACGCTGATCCATGGCATCTCTAGTCTGTAGTAGTTGATGACGCATCATATAATATAACCCACTAGATGCTGACAACATTTATTCTTGTAAAATAATACACATGTTGCATTAACTTCATCTTCTTTGTCTTAAACTAATATGTAATGTAATGAAAATAATTCGACCTTTATGTTTCTTTGATTACTTTATAATTCCAATATCATATTGATATAGTTGTATATGCATGTTTCAGTATTAAACTACATAAAATATAATCTCTTCTATGATTATCGAGATGGACAGAGCATCACGCTGATCCCCCGTAAGGCATAGAAACTCTGGTAGGTGGATCAGAAGTTGGTCTAGAACTAGTCCATCTACTAGATCAGGTCAGTACAACTGGGTGTAGAAATATTCAGCGGCGATCTGTCTGCTTGATTGACAGAGGCGTGGATCACTGCTCTCAGGATGATACAGGACAGGAATATAGCGTTGAGATTCCCGTGTTTTGATCAAATGTTTAATAAATCCGGGCGAATTCTCACTTTGTTTCAACCAAATTCTTTCTGCTTTGAGGCTCTCGATTTCAACGATTTCGTCTTGGAGGTTACCTATTTATGTTTCAATGCTCGGCAACAGCGAAGATAAAATGCTGTACTGCTTGCATTGGAGAAGTACGTGATTCCGCCTATCTTGTCGTTTTTACAACTGACATGTTTTCCAAGTATTCTGGCGAAGCAGGAAGCGTTTGACAGAGAGTTCTTTGCTACAACGTCAGTCGTAAGGAAATCATAGAGAGATAAAGTTAAATCTCAGTAAGAGAAGCCATATGAAACTGTGCTTGTGTTTAATAGGCATGGATTCCTACAAATAAACAGAATCAATCATTTCACCACTTTCAGCAATCAGACACTGCTGACACTTGCAAAGTAATACATCACATTAACAGCATAACGTGAATACCAGAAAATATGGATGAACAAGATACCGTCATTGTGATCATCTACCTCATCAGACGATGCGAGCCTGCGAAAGGCCAAAGACTGTTATGTACCTTGTGGGGTTCATGCAATGAACTATCTATAAACAAGATACTTATTAATAGATCTAGAGACGTCATGATGATGGGTACGAGAACGGATGAATCACATATAACAATATGTATTGCAATATTTAGAATATCTAGAAGCCATTGTTTCATCTGCTATGATCTATTTGAGGGCGCATAGCGTATACCCTTACCTTCTCCTGATGTCTGCGTCTAGACTTGTTCAAAATAAAGTTATTATTTTTTTCATGGGTTAGCAGGGTTTCGGAGCGTATCTATCATTTGTTATTACCATTTTTGGTGACGACGTTCTTTTGATTTATGCATAACTTGCTTCATTTCTTTATACAAGATTATTATTCCATATAATAGCAACTACTAAAAAATAATATTTATTTAGTCTTTACTTGCAAAAAGTCAAAGGAAAAAAAAAAAGGGTTTGACAGAGTAATACACATAGTGTGTGTGAGACCAAAACTAAGAAATAAGCCCAAAGACGCGTGGTATAAACAAAGCACGCATGAAAGTTATTGTCTTTTAGTCTTCTTACTATATAAAAATAGAGATGAGCAACTTCATTAAAGTATATATTCAAGTGATAATCTGAGTGGATATAAAAAGTATAAAAAAGATAGGCCAAGCTTTTAAATGTCATGAAACACTTGCGAAATAAACAAAAGTGTGAGTGTAAACCTTACCTTCTTGTAAGGAGTAAAGCCTTATTCAAATAATGATTATCGATAAGATAGAAAACAATAACTTCACACAGCTAAAAAAGAGATATAAAAAGAGAGAGATTTGCTCTCATCCCTTTTTTTCTCTCTTTTCTCTTTACCCTTTTTGTTTCCTTCTGGTGGCTCTTTTGGTGACCCTTTTGGTTGTTTTCTTTGGTCAATGTAGGTTTTTTTTTTAAAAGTTTACTCATCAAGGCGATGATTGTGTGTTCAAAGATTTCTATGCAACCTCTTTCTATGATGCTCAACATGTGTCCTGGACCGATAACGGTTATTCGTTTTATCACCCAACTGGAGACTTTCAGGCAGCCAAAAGGAGAGCTATGAACATTCGATTGGTATATTTACAGGGAGTTAGCAGTTAGTTGGCAGCTGGCTATCTGAGATCACAGCTGTGACAGATTGCTGACGACGCTTTCTGCTGTCTGACTGGAGCAAAGAGGCACATAAGCTAATTGACAATTGACAAGGCTCAGCTAATGCATATCCCAACGGTACATCTGCTACTGCAAGTCTTTGTAGGCTGCTTGGTCCCTTGTTCTGATGGTCAATGGCCGCCCTGAAGAATGTCGTCACAGCAGCAATCAGAACCTTTAGAAGTCTTTTGGCATCGTTACTATCCTTTTTTCTTCTTCTCTTTTAGGCTTTCTTTGGTTCAAAACATTGGCTTCTGAGAATAATCTTTAATAAATAAATATTTTTTTTGAAATGACTTTTACTATTGTCTTTATTTACATTGAAAATAAATGCTTTTTTCTAAGTCACTTCATGTTACTACATTAAAAATATGCACAGCATCAGAACTATATACCAATGTGCAATAGATACAGCCACAATCTTATTACGCATTGTTGATCAACTTAGCACTGAGAAGCTCACAAGAATACAAGCTACAGTGGAATTATTGAAAATGGAATTAATGAGTGCAAAAACATTTAAACACAACAGCTATTGTAAATAGATTGAGTGTAAAATTAGAATATACCAAGGCCTTTTTTATGATACAAGATGTAATACTATGAGTGAGTAGTACGATTCTATTGATTTGGTAGAAAATATCCAAAAGTTGTCAGGCAAAAAGAAATTATATTTAGATGTTATACGGCCAAAGATTCTACTTGAAAGGTAAATCCAACAACCTTACTTCCTAAAGGCAAAACAGTCAACATTTTGCTTTATTTCAAGAGCATCAAATGCTTTTATACTCCACATTGGTGCTGTCGAGTCGCCAAAGGAGAGATACAAAGAATATCCTTTCGTCGAATATGTATGTTTGATAAGAATCATTATAATATCTTATAACCATATAGTAAAGTACGTGTTCTTCTTTCTGTTACTTCTGGTATGCTGTACATGTGGGAGAAGATAACCAAGCAGAGGATCGGCCGGCTCATATAAAGGGCGAAAGAAGAGTTGAGCCCGTAGAGTACGTATTTTTTAGTTCATAGTAGGGAAGTTTGCCAAGCGTAGCATTACCTTGGCAGAAAAGCGACTGTGAGCATCATGGATTATCTGCTTGCACCTATTTTGCGTTTCTCTGAGCTGTTGCAACTGGGGAATTGGGCAGTAGGTTGTTAGCCGAGTCATATTTCATTTGTGATCGAACAGTTTGAACATAGGATCTAGAGGATAACAGCTTAGAAATCAGTAAGATTAACTCTATTCGAAGTGACGACATTCTCAACAGCAAATGATTCTGCGGGTTGGTGTTCACCAAAGCTTTAGAACCAACAATGTCACCAGGTCTGAGCGAGGCATCGAAATAAGAAAAAGAAAATTGATGAAGAGGGCCTGATTGTAAAGCTTTCAGTCAAGCTGCCCGCTTTTGGGGACCTTGCCATCAAAGCCTCGCTGAAATTCAATGATAAAATTGAGCTTTTAGTTTAAGCCAGTAAGTAATTAAAATTCTGCTACAACAAACCTTGTGAGCCAGACCGCTCTCATGGCTCTCTGTGTAGATTCGAAAAGCCGTTTATAAGAAAACAGTATTTAAAGTTTGCAGGTCCAAGTAAAAGAAGGCTTTGTTAATCTTTTTGTTTGTGCTTTATTTCATGAGAACGTAATCAATTGAAGTAACCAATTGAGACTAGGAGCATTGTATGAAGGCAATCATGCATTTGGCGCATGGGCTGTATTTTTTTTTTTTCCTTTTGAAGAACGTGCGTTAGCCAATGAGAAGCCTTAAGCGTTTATCCCAAAAAGAGAGTCAATCTGCCAATCACTTTGTGACGTCGAAGAGCTCTTTCTCTTTCTCTTTCTTTCTCTTTTTAAAGGGCTTTTTTTATTCCTTTATTACTTATATCTTGCTGAGCAAGCGTTAAAACTGAGTTGGTTATATACATGTCTTCTAACGGAAATCATAAGAAACATACACATGCCAGAGGTTAATTGTAGTCATTTTTATAAACAACTTTATATAAATCAACCACAATAGATCTTTTAACTGAAGAACAACAACACACTTTGAGAAGCAAAGTGAATAAAATAGAAAAACTTCGATCAGGTAGTTTAGTAACTGCTATTTTCTTTTTTTTTTCTGTCTGTGTGTATTTGTGTTTAGTATTATAAGCTTATCTTTGGTGTGTATTTAGAAATAGTCTCGCTATCAAAACCTCTTTTACAATCAGGGGCGAATTGGCCTAAACATGTCACAACGGGTACTTTGGCGATTTTTCAAGACGAAGAGAGTTGGAATAGCATCAATAGAATCCATAAAAGACCAAAGATAATGGGAGGTATCAAAGGATCATCATGGAGTTCGATAAAGGATACACTCAATTTAAATTCAGAAGGTAAAATGAACAATGAAAACAACAATGAAGATTGGTGTCTCACAACAGATTTATAAAAAGATGAAAGTCATTCAGAAAGTGAATTGTCAACAGATACAGTCAAGTTTAATACAGATGATATGGTAACACTAGGCTCAATGCCAATGGAAGAAGAAACGATTGTGGTGAAGTGTAGTCATTGTCAAAGGCCTGTCCTGCCAAGCAAATTTAGGAAACACGCAGGTAAAGCGATAAATAAGGATGTAGATCATGTGCAAACGGAATTTCTTTTTAGAAACATGCTTAGGTGATAGATTGATGCCTAGTGCTTTATCAAATCAAGAGTATGTGTTGAACTCATCTGATAAAAAGAGGAGGCTGCGTCCTGGTAGTATCGAAGGTAGCCTTATATATATATATTAAAATAAGCTCTTTCCCTTGATTACTCACCCCATCACAGATACAGATACAGATACAGAATCAAATGGAAAACCAATACCTGAAAAGAAAAAAAGTAAAAAACTAAGGAGAGGAAAAGGTAAATCTGGTAGTTCTATCATAGACTATATTCTTATGTTCCAACTAAAAGATTAAATAAACCATAACTAAAGCACCCTTGGACTTGGATAAGCAATGTGGAGTGATATATGGTCCAGATGGCCTTCCTTGTACAAGATCAATAAAATGTAAAACTCACTCGATGAGTGCCAAACGCGCAGTAGAAGGCAGATCTCAGCCATATAATGTGCTCTTGGCAGCATACCAAAAGAAGCCTATTATAAAGTCCATTGGTGAGAAAAATCAAAAAGAAGAATGAATGATTCCGTCTCTGTTCAAACATTAACCCCGAGTCATAGGAAATGATATTGTGCTTAATGACTCAGAACAGCTATTGAAGCATCATAAAAAACTGCAAGAAAAATCATTGTTATTTCACTCTAAGCCCTCAAAAAGCGAACCACCGGTTAGACAAGGCAAGGAAGAAGAGTTTTATATTGATTCTGACGAAGAGTTAGAAAGTGTGATGCAAGCTCTTCAATCTAGCCAACCTAGACCATTAGCAGAAAAACACTACTCTTACACTAAACGTAAACGCCAATGCATCCGGTTGAGGACTATTTTATTAGATGCCATAACACCTAAAATAGGAATAGAAAATGATGGATTTCGGCATAGTTAAAGACAAGGAAGCACAAAAAATGTTTTTAGCTTCAAAAAGTATAATTATATTGTACATACATTGCATAAATAAACTTGGATTAAAAAGTATTGAATATAACCCCGGTACCTGGATTATGGGGTAAAGAAGGAAAGGAGAAAGTGAGGGGAAGGAGTGATGTTGCACATGCCATGTGAATGCCCAGAGTAAATGTGTATTATTGATCTTCTCTCTCGAAATTTTCATTTCTAGATGGGAATTGAATTGTCACATTGACATCAAAGCCCTCTTTTTTAAGTTTAAAAGAAAAAGAAACATCGACACTCTTTCTTTCTTTCTCTCTCTCTCTCTTTTTCTTTCTTCCTTTCTTTCTTTATATTTTGCTTACCTTATTCTTAATAGCAATGATGTTTAGAGAAAGGTAAAACATGATATAAAAGGAAAAGAAAAGCGCCTAATATAAACATTAGAGATGGGATCGCAGATAAACGATATGGAAATGATAAGGACAACAATAATAGTTTACCATCTATCAATACACTATTATCTATGAACAGCGTAAGCCTATCTACATCAACTCAACCAAAATACCACAATGCCACTCCATCCACTCATACTACGCAATATGAACCTATTTCAACTCATGCCAATCAAAGCCCATTCTCTGTTCTACATCAACCTCAAAACTTACGAAATGAACCCACATCCCTGTTACCCGTCTTTGTGAAAGATAAGCAACATACGTCTCCAGTAGAAATGATTTTGACACCTTCATCCTTTTCAACACAAACCGCAGAGCATGATGTCAATGAGGTAACTATGAATACACATATTGAAGAAGGCTCAAAGTAATGTTTAAGATTATATGTCATTGCTCAATCCTTGGAAAACTTGTAAGAGAAAAATCAAGTACTGACCTCAACGATATATATACAATAAAGCCTTGGTTGGATGAGATGATCAATAAAGCAAACCAGCTATTGAATGCTTTACTTCGATTAAGAAAGCAGCAGATGGCTGCGGAGCAGATGCTAAATGCACACCAAACATCTGCTAATTTAGATGAGAGGGTACTTATTTTTAATTCGAATGACTCATTTTATATAAAAAAAAGGATCTCACATCTATCTTTTGTTAGTATGCTGTGTCTTTGAGAAAGCGTAAAAGACGGGTAATTTGAAGAAGAACCAATACAGTCTGAATGCTAAAGTTTATGCAATAGAGGTTAAGCTTTCAAGGTCAATGCCATTCATGCAATACCTCCGAAACGCCTGAGTGGAGAAGAGGTCCAAACGGTGCTCGCACATTATGCAATGCCTGTGGTCTTCGTAAGTTGGAAAGAGTATTGATAGAATTGCGCAACTACTAATAAATCGAGTAGATTATGCCAAGCTTTCAAAGAAGAACAAGCACAGCGATGACACGAGTATGAAGTGACTTGTGCGTTTGTGATGTCAAAATTAGGTTAAACTTCCCTCGGAACAATGGATAAAAAGAAGAAAAAAAAAACGTGTAAATCATTTATGCCATCGGTATCCAGGGTGTAACATCTTAGCATTGCTTCCCTCCTTCTTTTAATAAGTCTAGAAATGCCCTTTCGTTTCATTCTATCTATTTATATGCCCTGACTCTCCTTCCCTTTCTTTTTTTTGTGTACATATTTTTAACATAGCGCTTAAACTTTTATTACCACCTTTGTCATCATCAACCCTTTTTTATGTTTATTTTCTATTAAAAGCTTGTCGGTGTCTTCTTTTTTATTCCCTATTAAAAGCCATTTTGTGCCAATATCCGAAATAGCGGAGAGACGTCGCTGGTAGAACCAATGAATGTGTTTTATACTAACATCTCTAAATGCACTCGATCCCTCAAAGCAAGCTGTGAAAAGGTAAACTTGCTTTGATTTTTCTTGTTTTCCTTTTTTAGGTTCTCACTTTTTCCGTCTAAAAACTTCTTTATATCCTTTGATTACGTGGTATATATCTCTTCTTTTACGCTATCGTTTCTTTAAGATTAGCTTTAGCACAAGATCTGAAGAGCAATGTCATAAAGCTTATGTGAAATTGTAATGTTTTGATTTATAAAAATCGTGAGATACAGGATCAATCAAACGAGTGATAAAGCCAATAGAAATATGGGGAATAGAACGCCAAGTAGACATATGGACGTCCCTTGTGAGCTATCACATTTAAGTTTCGTGCGATGGAATTTATGAGCTTCTGAAACCGATGTCATACGATGTGTATCAATATATCAGTCATGCCTTTCCCTCCTCTTTTTTTTTGTTTTGCTCTGATTTGTCCATGTCCAAATAGCTACAAGCTTATATTGATGTAAGACAAAGTTAGAATAAGATATCCATTAAAATACTTTACATGAAGACAAGGCTTCCTCCTTAAACAAGCAGCCTCTTTATTCAACTAAAGGAAGAGTTAGTATTGCTTTGCTTTTATATGGGCGTGTTTACTATTTTATTAAAAGCAATATACCTTGCTTTGTTACAGGCTCTAAAACCTGACCATTATGTACACAATGCCAACAGCTCCTATTTCACTATACAGACCTGATTTATTTGCAAACCTAGCCCTCCAATATCATCAATAACTTCATTGCATGGATTCAGTAAGAGCGGTCTTTTCAACCTCTTGGTACGACAAGTGAGTATACCTTGACAGAGCACCATTTGTTCAATGCTACACAACCGATTGACAGCATCGTTATTTTCTTCGTAAAGCCCTGTACATTATGCTTTTCTGGGGCTTTGAGATGATTTCGATAGTGGAAATGGGAAAATTGGTTCGCTTTACACTTTAAAGAGCTGTGTATGCCATTTCCTGACTTCGTATTTATTCTCCTCGGTGTGCTCTTTACATATATGTATAAATGCCAGGTAGGCTCTACGCCAGCTTGGTGATGTCTTTGGCATGTGTCAAACCCTCCACCAAAAGGTACTTCTTTGAAGTTGATAGTGTGCAAGAATGTTTACGTTGGCACTGGAAAGGGGGGTAAATCATTCGCTGTTTGTGCAAGAAGAATAAGCATCTTTGTTGTACCTGTACGCACAAAACATATATGAATACCGTGTCTTACCAAATAAATGAACCAATCTCACCAAAACTTTAAAATGCTTAAAGTATCCATATAACATATTCTCAAGAGGTGTTTTGATTATTTAGTGATGCTATGCAAGAAAGTCTCGGTCAATTAGCATAATAAATAGAAATAAATACTTGGAAACAATCCAAACTCTTACTGCGCCAAAGCCAAGCTACTTTATATTTTTAAACTCGACGCTTACAGTTTCGTAAATAGGTACTGCTGTAAAGGATCAAAGGACAATGATCTTCTTTATGAATCCATCTTTTTTCGTATTTTCTTCGTATTATTGCGCGAACAGTGCCTGTGGAGCTTCATCAGAAATTGGGCTGATATCAGTGTAAAATATACTATTGGTATTCATGGCACTGGTTAGATATGATGCATGTTTTATTCGTCAAGCTTGAAGGGAGTAAACTCTATTGGCAAGATATTAGACATTATCGTAAATATGTATAGCCGACAGATTAAAACCATTAAAGTTTCTCATTAGGAAACATGTTGCTTTTCCATATTCTGTTGCTATATTAGATCACTCATCATGGATATCGTTTTGATTCTTGATTCGCGTGTCTAGTAACGATTGATGGGAAATAAAACAAGATCAGTAATTGTATCGCAGATTGGATGAAGCAGTAACTGTTTATCACGAGAAAAAAAAGCTATTGAAGCACTTCTTGATGCATGTGAAGAAAGTGGTCACAGTATCTTGACATTTCTTAATCTATCATATCATCACAATAAGATCTTCAAACATACGGAGATTTCATTATAGATTGTCTAACATTACTACGATTATAAATTGAGCCCTCCCTTGTGATGATTTACTGTGGCAAAAACTATTGCCGTGAAAGGAAAAAAAAGAAAACTATGTGATCATTGTGTCACATTATCTACAAAAATCAAATGGTATATTTTTTCACAATGCGGCTGGTACAGTCTTTTCAGAAAGTAAAGTCGCATTTTTGCAGCTTTTATAGTACAATTTATACGAAAAAGCGACAAGTCAGCGCGATATATCTTTCTGGAAATGGTCCTTATTGAAAAAATAAATGGCGCTGCCTAAAAAATGATTGGCCAGCTTTTTTTTCCGCTTTTCACCACTTTCGATACTTTTTACTTGAATTGGAAAGTACATCCGTACTATGCCAACGTCGAAGCAACTACAAGCAGAACTTTCTGCTGCCAAAGCTGAAATAGCTCGACTACAGCAGCAAAGCGTCTCTCTCCATGAGCGTCTAGCTCAGGTTTTCCTTGCCACTGAACTGCCCGCCACCAAACCTTCCGCTCCTACCCGTCCTCCTCAGTCACCATGGCAACGTCAACTCTCCCAAAAACGACCTTCCCTTCCAGACTCTGAGCTCTCTCCGCCAACTAAGATTGCAAGACCAGCTGCCACGAAACCTCTTCCAAGCCAAGCTGCTGCTGCTCGTACATTCAGTCCTCCTTCTGCAAATCAAAATTTCAAATATCTCTATGTTCCTGCCCAGCACCCTATTCCTATCAGCCAACTACGTAGCCAACTACGACGCTTGCAAATCAATAGCAGCCGTGTTCTCGATATACACTATCCAGACCACCACCTTGTTGTCCTACTTATTCATAATGACTATGAGTCTGACCTCTGTTCACAACCAAATAAGTTTACAATTACCGTTCGCAATGAATACGATCCCCTTGATCCCGCAAACTTGCGTGATACAGCGTGCTCCAAGTGGAGTTACCAAGGCAGGGTCGACTATGCCTTTGGTGCTTTTACAAATCGTCTGATTTGCGCTATTCGTCGGATTAGGGCCCCTGTTGAACGTGCTGTCGCACGCTTCTTGAGAAAGGCTTTTTTGGCACCGATGCGTTTCCTGAAATTTTCCATCACAATTGATTGTATCCTGAACCTTTTCGCCAGTACATTTTTTACCCTTGATCACAAAAGGGTGCTTTTAGTCTCCATTACTGACCTTTTGATCTCGCCCGGGTGGTCTTTTATTGCGCTCAACAGGACGTTTAATTAACCAAGATGATTGGCCGTTTGTTGGCAAATGACTGTCTTTTTGGGCAAGTCAAATTGGCGTTACTGAGAGATTATTGCCGGCTAAAAGCCTTATTTCGCTCTAACAACTAATTGTCATCACACTGCACCCGCCCGTCCAGCACTACATGTACTAGAAAATAAGCTAATACTATTCAGTTCACTCCCTCTGATATAAAATACGATGTCCTCATAACTGCACTTGATTGACCTTGGTTCTTTGTTGATCAAACTGACAACATAAAATTAGAGTAAAGAAATAGCAACATTTCTTTTTTATTTCTTCTTAAAAAGAAATAACCCAAGATGGTGTCTTTATAAAGTTATGTTTAGTGTGACACTGCAGATTGAAAAGCTTTGTTGGGCGATATCATAGGTAGTAGGTAGAGGTAGCACCCGTAGTATTGGTCTAACTTCTAGTGCATTTTCTGGTGCATGTAGTGTTTCTCTTTGCTCTTTCCAGCACGTCCATTACAATGTCATCAAATTCAGATGTTGTACTTGCTCATTCTCAAGCGACCAGTGTCTTCTATGGACAAGGCATTACCCCCAGAGAATGAATTATTGAGTGAAACTGAGCTATGTTATATAAACAATATCCCTTCTGAACCATTCTTAGTGTCGGCTGGGCGAATAAGTTTCTCGGGTCTATTACCTCGCTACACCGAGAAAACATTTCTTTTTTACTTTTTCCGGTGTCTCGGCATCATTCATAAAAGTACTCACGCACACACACACTCACACAAGAAAAAAAAGAACTAATGTTTGTAATCTCTTTTACTATAATAACCATAGAATTATTTACAAAAGCAAAGAACAAAATAAAAGAGTCTATTTTTCATTTATATATTATAACATTAAATTATATCTTCCGTTTAGTCAGATCGCTAACATCACGCTGTAAATAGGTGATATGTTTGACCCCAGCGTGTGTCGTCAGTTCTCCAAGAAGAGAGGATAAAATCCCCACAAACAAGGAGGTTGATCGTTACTGAGTCAGAAAGCTATCATCATACTTTCCATTGTCAGGAAGATTTGTCTAAAGAAACAAGAAAAAAAATTTTTTATGCCTATTTATACATTTTTGCTTTGTGCGCTCATTGAAAAAAATTTTTCATTTAGATTGTAGTCACTTTTTCAAACACAAAAAGACATTGTCACAACAGTGTAACTGACTTGTATTCAACTGTTGAAGAAGAGCGTAATGAGTCTAAGCTCGTATTGAGTATTAATTTTATTATTTGATAATGGGTAATGCATTTTTACTCATACATCTGCCGTAAAGACTCTTATTGAGAAGAGGGGAAGGCTTCATACGTCGCAGTTTCCTCCTTGCTTGTCTGGTGCTCACCGAGTTTGCAAGTGGAATTAGGCTCATCTCACGTATTTAAAGAAAAACTGTGATAATTAAAAAAGATGAAACATACCAAAAGCGTTATGGATGACAACACGTTTATGCAAGGAATGAGCCAGCAAAGTTTTATTGCGTTCTGTGTCATGGTAAGTAGTGCTAGCATAAGGTCTAGTTTTGAAATCGCAAACTTGGCTATCACCTTGAGCGTCCTGATAGCGGCTAAAGACATATACTTCAAGAAAAACTTTGTTAGAGGTTTGATATTTATGTTGATGCCCAGATATGACAATTACTCAATTAAGTCTGAAATAGATGACACTTCCCACAAGTCGAGCCGCAAGGACTCACTAGCAAACTGGACTTACTTTTACAGTGGTATGAGATATTAGTTGCAGAAGTCATTGAAGATTTGATTATTTTTTATTACAAATAACTAAGGTTGCTTAAACGCCTCTTCATGTCTATTCACTTCTTGAAAATAGGCAAGAGTAGACTCTTGTTTAGTCCACATGCCTTTATAAACACTGTCGTCTATCAATAATAGTTCTTCATGTCTGCCAAATTCTACCACTTTTCCATTTTGAAGTACATAGATTATATCTAATCAAGGGATTAGTATTCTTTGAGAGCCTAAAAGATCTTTTTATAGTTACCAGCATCAGCAATTGTTCGTAATCTGTGGGCAATATGTAAGCTTGTCATGCCTGTTTCTCGCAAAATACTTCTAAAATTAGCCAATAAAGATTGTTCAGTATGTGTATCTAAAGCAGAAGTTGCTTCATCAAGGAATAAAATATGTGGCTTCTTCAAAATGGTTCTTGCTAGTGATATTCTCTGTTTTTCTCCTCCAGACAGCATCAGTCCTCGCTCGCCCACCTTGGACTCATATTTATCAGGCAATTCCATGATTGTGTCATGAATACGAGCACGCTTGGCCGCATCATACACCTCTTCTTCTGTAGCATCAATTCTTCCATAGTTTATGTTATAATAGATCGTATTGTTAAATAAGGTTGTGTCTTGAGGAACGACGCCAATCGCCTTACGTAAACTATCCATGGTAACACTTTTAATGTTTTGTCCGTCCACATAAATATTGCCTGATTGTGGTTCATAAAAGCGGAACAGGAGTCTTAATATTGTTGACTTGCCGCATCCACTAGGTCCTACAAAGGCTGCCTTTGAACCAGCAGGAATAGTGAATGAAACACCGTTCAGAATAGGTCGATCGGGATGATAACCAAAGACGACGTTTTCAAACTTGATCTCCCCGCCCTTAAATACAAATTCTTTAGCATCTGGTGCGTCAACAACCAAAGGTGTCCTGTTTTCTAAGTTGAACAATGTATCCATATCAATAAGTGACTGTCGAAGTTCTCTATAGACAGAACCTAAAAAGTTCAAAGGCATAGAGAGTTGAAATACCAATTGATTGACCATGACAACATCGCCCACTGTCATCGTTCCATGAATAACACCATGTGCAGACAAAAACATCATGATAGTAAGAGCTGTACTGAAAATCGCATTCTGCCCAGCGTTCAAGAGAGCCAAGCTTGATGCAACTTTGAGAGAGGCCGTTTCGTACTTTTGAAGTGGTTTATCATATTGATCAGCTTCGAACTTTTCATTGTTGAAATACTAATTGGAGCATGTTCCTTTTAGATAAAATAATTCATGGCTTATTTTAGTGTTCTTTATACCTTGACAGCTTCAAAATTGATAAGAGAATCCACAGCTTTTGATGCGGCTACGTTATCAGCAGCATTTGCTTCCTTTCTAAACTTTGTTCTCCAAGCTGTCGTTGTTACCGTAAATGCGGTATAGGCGAGGATGGTGCTGAAAGTGACGAGAGCGAAAGGTGTGCCAAATTTATATGCCTATAATCATATATAGCTGATTATGATTACTCAAATCTTGCACTCTATCTCATTAAACTTACCAGAATACCACAAACCATACTGATTTCAAGTGCAGTAGGTAGTACGTGAAATACCATAGAGCTTACCATAAAGCTTATTCCCCTAGATTTTTTGTGTTATGTCGCTTATTCATGGATGAACAATAAAACTTACTTTGTGCCACGGTCGATCGCCCGATTGAGCCCGCCTGTTTGACGAGTCAAATGGAAGCCCAAGTCGAGTTTGTGAAGATGAGAAAATACATTAAGAGCAACCCGACGTATAGCCTTTTGGGCCACAGCAGCAAAGACAGCATTACGCAGTTCCTGGAAAGCACTTGCGCCTAATCTAGCAAGACCATCTGTATAAAGAAATCAAAGCTTACACTTTAGCAAAAAATAAAGTATGCATCAAACGATTAAAACTCTTTACATCCGATAATGGCTGCTCCACACACTGTCCATAAAGTAGCATCATCAGGTATTGTCACGTTTAATGAATCTACAACGTTTTTGAAGAAAAAGGGTACTTGTACATTTAAAAGCTAACATGAGAATAGTCAATAAATTGTCATTGATTTTACTTGTATACTTACTTTGCCTCCAATCAGTAAAGATAGTGCAATGACCACACGCGTCTTGACTCCAATATCGTTTTTCGGCCAAATATACTTCATCAATTGCTTTATGATAGCCCAATCAGTTGCATTTCTATCTTTTATATCCGATGCTGCGTCCTTGAGCTGCTTTGCCTTTACTGCAGCTGTTTCTGTTGCAGTTTTCTCTGTAGGTTTGGACGTAAATACTCGTTTGGGAATGTATGATGTGATCGAATTTGACAATCCACTATTTCCATTGTTGCTTGTATATAACTCTGGTTTGTTAACTATGTGCCTATTCGTGCGTAGGCATCTGCTTAAGATAGGTGAATGATTTATACTAGTCGGTAGTCTTTTTATCCGTGAGCAGCCAAGGCTATTCCGAAAAGCCGCCCTTGAGCATTGTGCGCTTAGCCTTAGAGGTAGCATTTCATGTGCTTTCTACGTAAAAAGTGGTATTGAGCTCACTCGCGATCTAGTTCTCTATGACAAAAGAAAGAAGAGAGATATCGCAATTTAAGAAGTACTGCTTTTTTGTAATCCTTGCCTCAATATTAAATCGCCGACCAAATAAACACCTTAAGTCCCCCTTGTTCTAAAGACAGTAACGGGAGATAAACACTGAGCATCTTCCGTAAAAAAATCTTATATTGTTCTTGTATTTCTGATTATGCAAATAAAGCTTTTCTAGTCATTTATTTTCTATTATCACGTGTACAAAACTAAAATCTAAGAACTAATATCATCTTTGGTAGCCCCTTAAGCTTTTATGTAATATAACTCATTCCACCATACTTTTATTTACTAATCATGTCTCTTTCCTTATAAAATCTTGATAATTAAGAAAAAACCAATAGATGCCTTCAATTTTATTAAAGAAGCAATTAGTTTGCTTTTAGCTTTTTGTCTAATGCCATCCTTGGGACGGATACCGTGTTGAAAGCCATGCGATACAGCACAAAGGCAAAACGATAGATGCCATAGGCAAATGCGATCACGGAAACCAATACAAACGAATATATATCCAAGTTGTATGCTTTGAAGAACAAAAATCTCGACAAATATCTCTCCTATGCTCCAACTTTCCATTCACGTGTGTAAAGATGACTTCTACAAGATCAGCTCCGCACTGCTTACAGTGAGCGTTTCTGATCTGAACCAGGGCCTTGAATCGACCAATATTATGCCTGTATTTGCCTGCGGTATCATCGATAATCTCTTTGATTAAATCAGTTGCCTGATCTTGACTCAGCGTTCGCTTGAACCATCGCCCAGTACCATGCTCTTCAGCGCTTATGGCTGTAGCAGGTTGATCACTGAAGTAGGGAAATACAGCAATAGGCACAGCAGCATGCATCGATTCGTATAGGGTGCCAGCGCCACCATGTGTGAGGAACAGGCAAGTGGAGGGATGATGAAGAATGGCGACTTGAGGTGCCCAGTTGACAAAGGCAATATTAGAGTTATCAGCAGGGTTCGTGAAAAAGCTGTTGATATCGTAGGTTGTATTGGTTCTAGTGTTGATTATATCTGGGAAGTGTTCCTGAATGCCAAGAGTAGACCAGATAATGCCATCGATATGCTTGGTTTCCATGTTTTCGAGTAAGGCTGTTAAGATGAGCTTAATTTCGCTTGGTTTAGGCACAATTAACTGACCAAACGCGACGTAAACGACCTTGCGGCGGTGGTCGAGGAAGGTCTGAAGTTTGTCGTTTAAAATTGAGTAGGTCTGAGGGACAATAGGATCTATGAGTTCAACCAAGGGACCCATAGGACGCGGAAATTCGAAGCCAAAGGCGAAATTCACCATCTTGATATTGTCTTCCTATCTCTCCAAAACCGAGAGCTTGGGTTCACTGCCAAGTGACGTCTGCTCCTGGATAAATTGTTTGACAAATAACAGAGCACCAATGTAGTAGCGCAAAGGATTGATGACCCTGTCAACAAGTCTTTCGTGAAATGGAACGCCTTTGCTTATAGGGTGATGTACATTAAAAAATCAGTGTTTATATATGGTGCAGAAACGTCTAAATAAAAGCATAAGCATAAAATAAAGGAAACACAAAGTATATGGTGGCTTACCAGGGCCCATAACCATTGTTGCTGTTATAATGCTAGGTATCTTGGCTGACTTGGTTTCAACGCAAGCCATGTTAAGGTAATCGCACATCACTACGACTATCTTCTTTTGGTCAATTGTTTTGTGAAACTTGTAGTATTCTATGTATCGTTCTTAGTAATAATGCTTAATAAGAATGACAATGTCTATGCCATCTGTGAGTTTCGCCAAAATGAGCTGTTCTTTTTCAAGAATTCCCTTTACCACTTCCTTAGAGATGAGCCTTTCAAGTAAAACGCGAGCCTCTTCTGGTTGAAATAAAGCAGGGCCATTCAGAACAAGTTCAACAGAAGGATAATTTTTAATAAACTTTGCTTGATCTTCCTATAAAATCATCAACATTCAACGCTGCTTACTTTTTACGCTTACTCTTGTATAAAAGCTAACGTAATGCCCTCTAACAGCTAGTTCTTCAAGGATCTCTAATACCCAAACAATGTGGGATGATCCACCTACGTTACAGGCAAACAGATTATTCTTTAGTTCTCGAAAGTTAGCAATCAGATCAAATATTCCTTGGGTTGATCCAATGGACAATTGGCTTGCTGCAGTAAACAAAGCAAGAGTAAGGGCAAATAACTTCATTAAACCGGACAAATGAAAACGGTAAAAAGAAGCTCAATTTTTGTTTTCTTTGCTTTTTATATTTAAAGTTATGTCGATCTTCTTACACAGCTCATGCAAGCAGGTATATATCTTGCATAAATAACAAAGCAAATAAGTACTATTGAATTGCAGCAGGCATTACTCAAAAGTAATATACACATATGACAACGAAAGGATGATTTATGCAAAAGACATCCTTTCATCCAGATAAATGAAGGAAGCAATATGAATCGCGTAATGAATTAAGATCATTAATCAGAACTCTTGGCTCATTCATCGTCGTGTCCTTAGCAATACCCAAATATTTATAAAGAAATATAAAGTTATTGAGGAAAACTAAAGATAGGCAACATAAAAAGACATTCATCACTAATCGAGAGAGATGTATTCAAAATGTTTCACCCCCTTTTTTGCGATTTTCTTGACAACTAAGTAGTATATTTCTACAAGAGTGGTAACGATAACGGAAGCAACTGGCCAATCACTTTTCAAAATATTTTTCGTGATTCCCCTTTTGGCTATTAGACGGAGTTGAAATAGCCATGTCGCGATTAAACATAATAAAAGCATCTGAACGGGTGAAGATGAGGTCCGTAGGGACTTGCTTACCCAAAGGAGGCAAAAACTGGAACTTAAAAAAAAAGTAAAAATCTCAAACTTTAAACCATCCTTTGCGCTTCAGATTGCTGAAAGAGTAAAACATTGAAGCAAGAGTGTATAGATTAACCTTTGGTTGCTCATCCAATACCTACTCTTCGAAGAAAAAGTACCAATTACTCTTATAGTGTAGCTTCTTTAAAGCCCAAACATTTGCAGTGAGCTTTGTTTGGCGACGTATGGTCTAGCTAAATATAGGCCATGATTCAAGCCAAAAATCTTACAAGTTGGACAACTCTCCGGGAAACGCGTTTTTTTTCGACCTTCGCTACGCTCCGTTAAAAAAAAAAGTGGTCAGAGAGGCAAGTCTAATAGTCTTGAAAAAAATAGGGCGTCCCTTCAGGACGCTTTCCCCATTTTTTTTTTTCTTTTTTTTTTACCTTTCGTTTTGCTTTCACTTACAGCAATGACAATCTTTACGTGTGACAATACTTTATACAATGCCCTTGATACTGAAGACCTGTATACGTTGTCCTTACCAGTCACCAGGAAGCAATTCTTGCAGTAAAGTATTGCTCCCTACAGATGACATAAAAGATATTGTAATTAGCTCTGTTGTTGGTGTTGATATTTGCAGTTCTGCATATTATAACGGACCAACAGAACAAAACGACAACAAAAGGACTGACATAACGTACTATCCTCAAGATAACACCAAGGATCTTGTACCTGTCATAGTGGAGATTCAGAAAAAGATGTCACACGAGTTTATTGCACGATTAATGCGATATTCGTTGAATGTGTTTGATTAAACAAAAATTCTTTCAATTGTTTTGGTCATCAATATTGATGGGTCCTCAAGCAAACGCTTTTGTGAGAAAAACTTTGCCAAACGCGATAATGAACCGTACCATATACTTTCCAGCTCGCTTTGGGTAAAGCAAGTTCATATATACAATGCTGATTCGATCGCATCACTAATACAAGTACCAATGCCAAAAATGATAGCGTTAGTTCACTTTCTAACACAGCAAGAAAAACACATTGTTGCCTTGGATGAATACACGGATTCAACGCTTCAAAGAATTTACAGAATAGCTTTCCAAATCTTTACCAATGAATCGAACAGCTGCTGTATTTTGGTTTGGATAGATTTAAAACAAAGTAGAAAATACGATGAGACTGTGTTGTATCTTTATTCAAAATAAAGTGAAGAGAAAAGAGATGATAGCACAATCTATAATTATATATTAAGAAGCCGAGGTATTTAAACTGTGTTGACTATATTTGATTAAGGTGTAGCAGATCTTATAGCAACATTAGGTTCAACTCTAGACATTGTATTTAAGCACTGAATAGTAGCGTGGATACTACAACAGCAAAGTAATTCGGGATATCGAGATCGAATCTTTTTGTGATACTGTTGCATCTCAATTTAAAAAAGTCATTCATAATAACAGTTTGAGCGATAAAACCTCTTGGAAACGCATTGAAAAATACGCAGAGGATGGTATCAATTTTGCAGAAAACTTTAAACGACACTGTATAGGGGAAGGATAGTCCGTCTGTGTAACACCAATTCAAATCACTGAATCCGAAGATCTTATATTTGTAAAGGAGTTCATAAAACAAAGCAAAGGCAAAATGAAATGGTCACTTTGTTATGATGAGGGAATCGATAAAGGTCTATTCGATAGATTTGCATCCTATACAACACTAAAAATGACCTTTCATCGCCGCACGCTTTGAGTTAACATTGTGAAACTAATACCCTCCTTTATTATTGTCAACCAACGTTTATCTATGAACAAAAATAAACAGCTTTAGTGAAAAATGATTGGCCAGCTGCTTTCGTTACTTCCGTTACTTTCGTTACTTCCGTTACTTTCGTTACTTCCGTTACTTTCGTTACTTCCGTTACTTTCGTTACTTCCGTTACTTTCGTTACTTTCGTTACTTTAGTGTTTGCTTTCAAAGGTATATTGAAGCGTTTATAGAAACTATTGATTGAGTGTCGGGCGATATGACGAAGAGCTTTTCTGCTAATGCTTTCGCTATCTTCAGTAACTCTAGTTTTTTAGCCCTTCAGTTAACAGTACCTTTGACAATTGATCAAAAGTTTTCAAGTTCTTCTATGTTCCTTTGTAGGAAAACGAATTGGAAAAGCTCGGTAAGTACTGTGATAAAGTCAACAAAATACCAAGATTGTAAGAATTGACTTCTTCCTCGTTTCCCTGCTCATCTATGGAATCCTATTTTATCCGTCTTTGCAAAAAAAAAAGAAAAAGAAGCTGCTATTCATTTAGTTGCTATATGAAAATAAAAGTTAAAGAAAACACAACAATTGAGTAATGTCAAAGCGAACACTGAGTCCTTACTAAAACGAATTTTGGATAGTAGAAAAGTGGAAATTGGGTTTTATAGTAACGAAGACTGGTTGAAGACCAAGGTTGGTAATCTTATTGTAAAAAGTGGGCAATTTATCCTCACACAAGTGTCCAAAATAATTCAAAAAAGTGGCCAGAGTTTTTAAACATTCGGTAAATTGAGAGTGGAAGCACTGTGCTTGGTTTAAAGGAACAGAAAGTAGAAGGCGAAAAAGAACAAACTGGGTTTAAAAACCTTGATATGTCATCAAAGGGCTAACCCTGGCGGACTTTTGAAGTAGCTGGGGGCTTCATATTCAAATCACCTAGAAAAAAAAACCACCACACCTCATTCACTCCTCCACTCTACGTACATTAAAACCTAGAGACAAAATGGCTTCTTTAGCTCGTACTTTTGCCTCTTCTCTCGTTCGCCGTAGCCACAGCACCATCCCTGCCTCTGGTTCAGCCTTAAGACATGTTTCTATTGGTTTCAGCAAAGACGATCAAAAGGATGAAGCTAAGCGATCTAATGGTAAATTGAATTTTATACAACATGCTACACACATACAGCAAAAAAGAAGAAGATTGTATTAAACATTTTTTCATACTAGCCTTCACCCAAGTACGCCACAACTCCACCACTACCATTCCTGATTTTTCCAAATATAAAAAGACAAAGCACAGCGGTGAAGCCAGCCGTAACTATGCTTACATGATGGTCGGTGCTACCGGTTTAGTTTCTGCTGCTGGTGCTCAAGCCACTGTTTCTGACTTCTTGGCCAACATGTCTGCTTCTGCTGATGTTTTGGCTTTGGCTAAGGCTGAAGTTGACTTGGCCTCTATTCCTGAAGGAAAGAATGTGACAATCAAGTGGAGAGGAAAGCCTGTTTTCATTCGTCACCGTACCGAAGCTGAAATTGCTGAAGCCAACCAAGTCAACATTACTGAATTGCGTGATCCTCAACAAGATGCCGAGCGTGTCAAGGACCCCAAATGGCTCGTCATGTTGGGTGTCTGTACCCACTTGTAAGTTAGTTTTATCTAGTAGCAATAAGTAACTGACATATTCTTCAGGGGTTGTGTCCCTATTGGTGAAGCTGGTGACTATGGAGGATGGTACTGTCCATGCCACGGTTCTCACTATGATATTTCTGGACGTATTCGTAAGGGACCTGCTCCTCTCAACCTTGAAATCCCAGGTAACATTGGCTTTTAGACGTAAAGAATGTTAAGCTAAACTGATTTTATTATAGAATATAACTTCCAAGACGGTAAACTTATCGTTGGTTAGAAAACTTCAACTCGTTATTTTTCGTTTCTTTTGTAATATTTATTTTTGTGAGAAAGGAAGAATAAAGAAAGGCAATAGAGCTTTTGTGTACACTATTCAACAGAGAAAGAGAGTACATAAAAAACCCTTGTGTAATTAGTGTCACAAGTTCACCTGGATTTTCACTTAAAAGGGTGAGCTGTCAACCTTTTTTTTCTTATAGTTATTATATTCTTTTCTCCCCCCACTCTTTCCCCATTTTGAAAATGCCCTCAGTCGACAACAACAAAAAGCCTGTTACATTAACACGCATCTATGGCACCTTGACAACCATTCAGTCCGCCTCTGCACTTGCCTTTTCTACATTTGTTTTGATGCATGGCGCGCAAGTCATATCAGCTAATGTTGGTGGTGCGCAATTAGCAAATCGTACATTACTTTTAACAAGACCAATATATCAAGATAAAGGCATAGAAACCACGCTTGTTGTTGGTTCAGCACTTGTCCATGTCGCCTCTGGACTGGCAAAGTTTAGTATCAGACTTTATTGGAAACAATTAGGCCACAACACAGCACATCCTGCGCTACTGCCTTATCATCGACTCGTTGGTCACCTTCAAATCCCAGTCGTCATCCTTCATTACTATTTGACACGTCTGTTGCCTATAGAAAGATATGGTGATTCTTCATTTATTGATTTTGGATATATCGCTTGGGGTCTTCAGAATAGACCCGTATTCACCTATGGACTACACATCACATTGATCCTTGGTAGTATGTATCATGCAGTCAGTGGTGTCAATTTTGTCTTTGAAAAATTATTTGGCAAGAAGAAAGTGGTCGTTGACAAGACTAGCAAAGTATCTCAACATAGTAAATCAGTAGAGCAACAAAGTATCAATAACAGAATCAATCGTCAACGTCTGTTGAAGAAGGGCGCCTTTGCTGCACTTAGCTTAGGTCTAGTCTCTGGATTAGTGATCATTAGTAGAGACACGACCAAGATCCCATTAAGGTTTGATTTTGAAAGCATGTATTCAAAAATCATTGGCGTTTAAAGCCTTCTTCTCTTTTATAATAAATTTACAAAGTTTATATTTATTGTTGATCATTGATGCTTTCATTTTTTTTTATAAAGCGATTGTGTATAAATGTATATAAATGTGTGTGTGTGTTTGTGTGTATTTGTGGTATGTGTCTTTTTCTTTTCTTTATTCTACCATCATCGCTTCCAAATTCAATCCTCCACCTTCTCCTTGTTCTTTAGCAAACATTTCAAAATACTGGAAAATGATGGTAACGCACAACAAGATACCAGTACCAGAACCAATAGCGCCAACCATATCAGCAATAACAGAGACAGCACCAAGACAAGCACCACCAAAGGAAGCGGCTACAGGAATAACTCTCTTCAATTCCTTGTACATTGATGTATCACGGTAACCGGCAATGACAAGTTGTTGATCCTTTAATTGGCGAGCAACGTCACGAGGAGAAGCACCAGAGATTTCAATCCATGTCTTGGAGAGAAGAGCACATGTGGTAAGCATGATACTGACATAGATAACAGTGTGGAAGGGATCCATCAAAGCAGCAGAGAAACTGCGAGGAGCAGAAAGATAATAGGCAATACCACCCACAGCATTCAATTGGGATGTACCTTCGGCAGTATCCCAGGTACCGAGGAGGCGAACCAAAAAGTTATCAGTAAAACGCTTGTAAAGCATTTGGGAAATCATGAAAACGTTGGAGGTCAAGGTAGACTGAAGCATGATGGGCATGTTGGAAGTGTAAAAGAGTTTGACAGGGTAGGATCCACGTTGACCACGAAGACGGTTGGACTTGACAGGTAATTCGACGCGGAAGCCTTGTAAGTAAATGACAAGTAAAAAGATAGCAGCAGTTGAAAGCAAACTCATCACATTTGGCATGTTTGCTCTGTAGAAAGCTTCCTTTAATGCACGTGTCTTGTCCTTGCGAGTCATTAAAAGATGGATCAAAGCGATAAGTGCACCTTCGAATTCATCACCACGTCCGCTGTCCATGGTGGTTGGTGAAAGAGCCTTCCAGAAAATAGTCTCACAAATGTTGGTAGCAATGAAAAGGTTGATACCTGAACCTAAGCCATAACCCTTTTGTAGCAACTCATCCAACAACATGGTGATAAGAGATGCGACGACAAGTTGAATAATCAAAATCAAGCAGACACCAGCACCAATATGCTTTGGATCACCGTAAAGACCGGTCAATACGGAGACAGTTGCATGACCAAAGGCGATAATCATTGCAAATACTGCAAGGAAACAATGAGCATTTTTTCACACAAAAAATAAATAGCTTAAACTTACATTTTTGAGCTCCACTGAATAATGCTCTATCTTCCTTTAAACTGTAATCAACTTCAATGATATTTGCACCAGAAAGTAGTTGCATGATCATGCCTGAGGTAATAATAGGTGTAATACCCAATTCCATAAGAGTACCACGATTAGAAGCAAGAATGACTCTCATCCAGAAGAGAGGGTCAGCAGAGTCTGAAGACATGATGCCATAAAGAGGGACTTGTGACATTACCAAGAAAATAAATAAAGTTACTGCTGTCCACATTACTTTTTGATTAAAAGGAATCTATCACACGTTTAATACTCTTTACACTTCTTATTGATGCTTTTTTTACCTTTCGATCGGGTGTTGCAATTTCAGGAAGAATAGCCATGAATGGCCTAACCAGATGTAAGACCCTGACTGATAGACGTGTTAATAATAATAATATAAGATATGTATTTAAAGTACTTACAGCCCATTCTATTATTATATAATTATTTGAAAGAAAGAGAAGAAAGAAGGGGAGGGGGGAAATGCTAAACGTGTAATTATAAAAATTATCACTGAGTTGATGAGGTTAAGCCAATCAATAAATTAAACACAAACTGCCCAATCAAATTAATACACCTTGAATTGAGTTTTAATCATTTATATGGTGCCTTCACTGTGGTATTGGTTTTATACTTACCCGAGGCGTTAAGGAATGCACAGCCGTTATAGACAGCGCATTAAATCCAGGATTACCATTAGCCTTTTGAAGGGCTTTCATTGCCATGCTTTGATTTGTAAACAAAGATATTATATATATTTAATGCACTGTTCACATCACGATACCACACCGTACCACAAGATTCACACTTGAGGATAGTTTGTACTCTTCGCTTTAATCCAGCAATAGAAATATTATTCAATTATTTGGGTTTACGCTTGTTAAATAATCCGTCAACATAAACAAGCTCGGTTTCCCTGTTAGGTTCCTTGCATTTTCGTTTGATTTCTTCAGTGATACGTCTTGTATCTTGGAATGAAAAGCTCCTTCTGCTTTAGACACATTGCACACCTTATTGTCGTCCATCTTTATTGAAAAACTGACAATCAAAGTAGCTATCTTTATAAAGTGATAGATAAGGATACTGAAATAGCACAAAATGGCCGCGGATCAACATCTAAACGCCAGGAACAGTGATTGAAGAAGTAACAGTAACGAGAGAAAGGGAGGAATACAAACTCTAATGCCACCCATATGCTCCATAAGGAAATAGCAGTACATAATACACATATATGCAGCATGCGTTTGGTCGATGAGTTGAAGATGATGCACAAAATAATGTCCTTGACGAATATTATCATTTATATTGTTGCTTCTCAAGGTAAGGACGATATCACGGAAGCTTCTATCGCTATACTCAATAGGAATAGTCACGGTAACTTCTTCCATTGTTGACAAATGTGAGTACGTCTACCGCCTTTTTCAAATAGCCTCATTCTCATAAAAAGATTGACGATAATGTACGATGAGCCGCTTTCGGTAGAGTCATCGTTGCTAGATCTATCCTCGCTGCTAGTGCTGGAGCTCTCATAGTTGCTCAATGCCTCATACGTATGATGGTAAATACGTACAATGGGCAAGCAGGACTGAAAGGCTCCTTATAATCTCGTGGTACAAACTTTCAATCCATTCTGATCGTCTCTGAGTAGCATATGAAGGACATAAATGTGCAATTGAGTATATGAAGATGTGTTCTCTCAACTGGAAGTAGAGGTCCTTAATAACGGCAAAGGGTACCGTGAATCTGAAATGCGTCTAGTCCATCTCTGCTGTTGGGGCTGCTGGTGCGTTCCTCATGGGACGCAATATCACAGCACAAGGAAGTAAACGCAAAGGTAGCGTTGTATTGGCGAAGACTGTTCTTGAATTACTTTCCTTAGATACGATGGCGCGAATCTGTTGGTAATGCTGCAACGCAGGAGGAACATGTGGTTGTTCTAGAAATATTATTTTCCATTGTTCTAATGAGCGACAATGTTAGCAGACACATTCGAATCAAAAGAAAGATCACAAACCAAATTCTTTTAAAAGGTTAAAAAGCAATAAGAGAAAAAGAGAGAAGCGTTCAATGCGATGAGAAAGGAAAGAAAGCTCATGTACTTTCAAGAATAAACACTTGTATGTACTCATCTGATCTGATAAAATGAAGATAAAAAAATAATCCGTGCTAGCTGGAAGTAGGTTGATTCTTACATCAACTTGATCCCATCCGCTCTCTTTCTTGCTCTTCTCTTCCTCCAGTTCAGTTATCGCTGGCCCTACTCAAGATACACTTTTGGTAAGATGCTAATGCTCTCTTTTATTTATTACGTCTAATATATATTACAACATCCCTACTCTTTTTCCAAATAGAATACAGCCAGCACAGTAAAGTGCCATTCCACCCAAGATCCAAAAGAAGTATATGAGATCCCCATAATCTTTACCAGGCACCTTTACATTCATTCCCCATAAACCACTTATGAGGGATAAAGGGACAAAGACAGTAGTCAGGAACGTCAATCTGTTCATCACATTATTGGTCAAATTATACGTTTGAGTCAATTCCAAATTTACTTGAGCCAAATAATTTGTATGAGCTCTATGAAGAATGCGATCATAATGAGTGATATTTTGAAGCATTGTGACAATATGATCTATAATAGTATAAGTCATGGCTTCTTTCTCTTTTAAAGCTCTTTACCTTGAATATCTCCCAAGTATAGCAATACATCATTAAAAGCCTTCTTTTCTTCAACTAGATTATTGATTGTACCCGGTAATGGTATAACTATAGCTGGTGGATTCGCAGAATCATCTGTTGCTTGCTTTTGTTGTGGTATATACTTTGTAGCATGTTGTTGTTCAAGTAATAAAAATTCTCGAGATTTATCCTCGTACCTTTTCATTAGGCTTTTGATAAAATCAAGCTTGGAAGTAAGCAATCTAGACAGTTGCGTTGATCGTTTTCTACATCGACTAATACGTCTCAACATATCTGCTTGTTCTGATTTCTTTAGCATCAAGGATAGTTCATCAATTGATACTGCTTCCATCTCTACTTGAAGGATAATCGGGGCAAAACTGTCAGTGACTGCGTCAACAAGTGCATAGTTTAGCCAATCTGGTGTGATCGACATGTATTCTCTCAGTTGATCTGATCTTTTTATCACTGTGTCATAATGGCCACTTTCTCTATAATGAAACTAATTGAACAGTGTTATCAGTTTAAATATCATGCCAGAGAATCAAATCCTTACAGTAAGCAAGCCCTCTTTAAATATAAGAGAATAAAAGTTATAAGGTATGATCTTCTCTGTTTCCGCATCTATATCAAACGCTCTGAAGCAAACCAGTGTATAGTTTGGAAAAAGTTCAACCTTTTCACGAGGCTCTTGTGCTTGAATATCTTCGGCTGTTAAAGGATGAATGTGGAACGTCTATAATTAAATATAAATTAATATACGCCCATATACATATCTTCTGCACACACACACCTTGCTAATGATAGTCATTTCTTCTGTTGTCGGACATAAAACATCCAGCCACCAACCTTTGGTGTTTACAACTAATCGTAAGGCATTTTGACCTTCTTCTGATAATAATTGATCTAAATTTGTCGATGTATGGGTATCCTTCTTGGAGGAATATATCTTAAATCTTGTTCCTGAGGGTGGAATATGAATATCTGTATATCTTGATGGTCCATAGAGCTGATTCTGTTTACTAAGAGTCCTCGATAGCTGTAAAGTTCCACTGGATAACTTTCTATTATGTTGTTGAACCATGCGATTGAATGCTTCTATATCAACATTATCATCTTTACTGGCCCTGTATTGAGGATATAAGACGTCTGATTCCACGTTTTCTTCTTCATCCTCATTAACAATAGATGACGCTTTACTCAAGAAACTTGGACAGGTGCTTTGTCTACGAACATCTATATGACTCGATAGATAATGTGGGTGTTCTTTCTTTGATGATCCTGTGGTTCTTCTTCTTAGGCTCGACATTGTACACACAGATTACATTGAAAAACAAAAAGAAATAAAAAAAATGAAATCAAAAAATTGGTATCACTGTGACTTTTATTAAGGGCAAAACGGAAAGAGTAAACATTTGTTTTTTTTGTACATTCATTATGCTTGATGAAGTAAAGCAATATGTATAAAAATGGAGCATACAATAACCATATCTTGTAGACGCCGACAAAGAGAAAAAGAGTTACGACAGACATATTAGAGTATTCTACTTCTTTGAATTCATTATCAACTTCGGATCTTGCAAATGGTTGGTTACAACAAATATTGACAGCATTGGACATTTATTAATTATATATAGGCAAGCTCATAAGCCAAGATATTGAAAAGTTAAAACATGAAAATTTCACACTTCGCACCAAGTTGGAAAACTTGAAAAGTGTACATGAACTGGACATTCAAAATAAGGGAGCCTTGATTAAGCAATTGACAGAAAAGAAAGCAGTATGTTGAAAAGAAAAAGAAAACAGTTTATAACCTTTTGAATTTAGGATGCAGAAGCAAGGGCTATGTATCATTTAAAGAAGAGTCAAGAAGCTAATGAATTGTTATTTACAGCAACAAAAGATCATGAAGAAGAGAGAGTAAATAGATAAACAAAAAGAATGACCTCAGCTAATCATTTAATAGAACAAGCTGAAAGACGAAATTGATCTGCTGAAAGCAAAACTATCGGAACTAACAGCATCAAAGCGAGCAATAGAACGTGAAAATGAACGACTAGTGGCAGAAAAAGAGCTTGACAAAAGCCAGAGTGATAACACGATCAATAGTCTCACGTCAAGTGTCAATTCATTAAAGAATATGGTATTTATATATAAATATATTGGTTGTTGCTTACTAACTTGTATATAGCTTAAAGAAAGATCAGATACAATACAACAAATGTCTGAAAAGATGACGACACTCACATCCACTATCAGTGAACTGAATCAAAAGGTAGAAGATGCGTCTAAATATCCTGGCGATCCTAAAGAATATAAAAAGCTGGAAGAACAGTATTTGCGTAAGTTATTTGCCTTTTTTGTCAGTCAGCATCCAACTAATAACTTGGCCAACAGGCGTCTGTGAGCAAAATCAGGAACTTGTATCTGAAACCAAAAAGATGACAAATAAATTGTCATACTATGAAGACATTGTGAACGAACTGGCCAAATTCAAAGACGATAACATGACAATAAAGGAAAGCCTCGAAGAAATAAGCAAGATACGCAAAGAAAATGCGCGCTTGACTCTTGAAATAGCCAAGCACAAAGCAGAGAGAGAAGAATGGACTTGTTACTTGGATACTCATCCCGAATTGGGAAAACGACCACCACAAAGTGTTATCAGAGAGCTAATGCAAAAGGTTTTAGAAGATAAATACTTGCGACAAGAAAACGAAGCACTTCAGCAGAGGATTAGTGATACAGTCAAGCTCACTTTTGAATTGGAAAATCATGTATGATATTTAAACAAAAAGAAAAGGATAATATCTAATGATATTTGTATTAGATTGATGAATTAAAAAAGAAAGTATTAGAGTACAAAACACAGTATCAGCTCGTACTCGTTGCAAAGGACACTATAGCCAGAGACAAAGAAACCCTTCATTTACATATCAAGTTATTACAAGATCAATTGAAGATGTATGATCAAGAAGAAAAGACATACATGACCGCCACCTATGATGAAAAGAAGTCTGCAAGAATTGAAGAATTAGAAGTGTTATTAAAACAGATGCAGGAAAGAATTGAGGAACAAAGCTTGGAACTTGCCAATACAAAGTTAAATACTTCTCCAAACATCGAAGTTCCAAAGGGCCCTTCAGATGAAGTAAGCTCTGGTGCGTCCATTAAAGAGATGTTGGCCAATATAGTGGAAAATAGTAAAACCCACTTTGAAAGTAAGATTCCTCTCTTGTTGTAAATAGGCAATCTCACCATAAAATAGGTATTTCGAAACTTATCGTGGAAAATGATATACTCATAAAGAAAGTACAAGGTGCAGATAAAAGATGTGAAATACTAGGTGAAGCCATGAGTCAACAGCAGAATATGGGAGCGAAAGATAAGCCAGATACCCCTTCAGGCCAGCGTATTCTCCAACTCACCGACAATCCAGATAATATAATCCGAGCTGTTCGAAGTGATATCTTGAAACGATTACAGGAAGAAAATCGTTTGTTCATGGAAGAAAAGTTAAATGCTACTACAGACAGCACTGATTATATTCCTGTGCCCAAAACTAGTATTCTTAACTTTCGAAAGGAGATTGAGAGCAAGGATAAGCGCATAAGTAGACTGTTGACTGTCTGGGAGAATAAATTGCGCTCATTGCACGAGACAATACAGGGTTTATTGGGTTATAAGGTCACACTTCGAAACGATGGCATAGCAAGTCTAGAAAGCAGTTTTGTGGATAAAGAGCATCTCATGTTCCTTGTGAATATTAATCCTGATACGGATGAAGCAAGGATAAGAATCACTGGCTCTGATAAGGACTATTATATGGATACGCTACTTCAAGATGCGTATCATACGTATATCGAGCAAGGCAAGAGTATACCAGCGTTTTTAAATGCTGCTAATCAAGAACTGTACGTTCAATATAAACAAAAACAAGAAGAAAACGATTCAGATCAACGAACCGTAATGGAAGATGATGAAATGTATTATGAGGATATGGAATAAATAAAAGATCTATTTATTACTTTACCAACCACCTGGGGCTGTAGAGTTATGAAAGATATATCTATTCCCTTCTCCATTTCCATTATACTGTTCTCTTTTCAGCTCTAGTTGTAAGAAATGCCCATCCTTTATCATACAACAACCACGGCACTGGTTCACATCGATCATGATGACGCCAGGTAACTTTTTTTCTCTTCCTAAAAAGATGGTACTAGTCTGTCCCTTTGAAATCTTTCGATTGATGAGTTTCTGATTTGCGATGCTAAAGGATTCAAAGTGGAACTGTGCTGGCATCTGTGCGGTTCCTTCTTGATTTTGTGGCGGCAATATCCTCCAGCACCAAAAGGTACCGAGCTTTTCATACTCTTGAGCCTTTTTGAGTTCTTTCTTGCTATTAGATCTCGTTAGAGCTTGTGCTGGAGTTGTAAATCCTCCTGGATGAACAAAAGGCATGGGATCATCTCCTGAAAATGGTCTGAAGGATGGCTCCTTACGTCCTGTGCCATTGCCAAAGAGACCACTAATGAACGACAAGCCTCTCCGAAGCATTGGTTCGGGGACGACAGGAGGCTGCATACTTCTTGGTTCTGGTGCAGGTGGTACGATCGTAGATTCTGGTTTGGCTTGAAGTACCTCTTCTTCATTCTTTACTTCTTGGTTTGGTTGACTTGATGGCGGTGACGGACCTTGGCCTAAACCAGGATCGCCCGTGACCGGGAACGGAAACTCTGCAGCACCGGGCCAGGTATCATGTCCTGGTGATAAAAAATTCCATAGTGGAGGAGGAGGGCCTTGCATGACAGGATTAAACATTGGTAAGCCCATCATGGGCATAGGAGGGTGATGTGCAAAGTTACCGTTCGAAGGAGAGCCTGGAAAGCCTGGGCCCAAAGGTGGCCAAGGCATTGGGCGTGGCATCCTACTGTGTTGGTCACCAGGTGTCATTGGACTAGGATTTCTTTCTTGTGGAGGCGGATGTGTATCGTAAAAGTCTCCAGGTTTGGGCGCCATGGCAGCAGCAGCGGCGGCGGCAGCGGCGGCGGCGTTATACATTGGGTTGTTTTGATCCATTGCCGGATGTGGCATAGGTTGAGGAAAGATCATGGAAGGATGAGGTGGTAATGGTGGAGGAGGTGGTAGTGGCATGTTTTGATTATTTGAAGGAAATCCTTGAAATGACAGACTTCTACCCATCTTTGGCCTTGGCGGTGGTGCCATAGTATCGCTCCCGCGACGTGAAAGACTGGGACGTCTTCTGCTGGGAACATTTGGGATATCATCCTCTTCTTCATCAGATGACTCTAGAGGACTAGTTGGAACACTGTGAACAGACTGATGCAGGTATCCAGGCGAATTGTATGGACGTAATCCAGGAGAATGTATGAAGCGATTTGGAGGAGGAAGAGGTGGCATTGATGATACAGAATTTGCTCTTCTGCGTCCGTAAGGGCCCCTTGATGATGTGCTTGCGGTACTATTTTGCCTTGATAGGCTAGGTCGTCTTTGTTGCTGTTGTTGTTGTTCGTCTTCATCCGAGCTATCCTCGTCATGAGGTAAAAGCAGTTCTTGTTGCAATCGAACAGGTCTCTGTTGATTGGGCCAATTTCGACTGCGTAACCTTGCTGATGCTGGCCTATGCAGAAAGGGTAAATCCAGATACCGCAAGTGTTGTGATCTTCTACTGCGTGGGATATCATCCATCATGGGATACCATGAATGAGGATGTCTTTCTCTGCTTGGTGGAGGAGGGGGTGGTGGTACAAGATGATGGGGATATTGATAATCTTCGTCAGCCATGAATCGAGATGATCGATGAGGTATAAAGTATTCAGGGCCATGTGGTCCATTGTGAGGGTCAAGGTCTTCCAGGCGAATATCGCGCATGGTTCTTTGTAGCTCTTCATCATCTTCATCGCCGTCATCGTCTTCACTTGAAGAATACTGCTCATAAATAGGATATCGTCTTATCGGTCGAAAGGGTTTATTTACAGGACGATTTTTCGCAAAAGTTGCTCTTTTTTGTTGAGCAGGAGAAGGACTTTGATTATATGGTTCGTCATCAGAATAATAATCCTCTACTCTCGTCCTTCTAGTGAATCTGCTATTTTGGGCAGACATTTAGAAAAGAATAAAGAATAAAAAGAATAAATAAAAAAGTAGATTGTTATTGTTTTTACACAAGTTTCGTTTGCATAAGCGGTAGTAATTACCATAATTAGATAAGCCATTCAAAAAGATAGTGCGTTCTGTGTATTACTTAATCGTTATTTTATTTTTTGTTTTCGCAATGAAGTTAGAATGAAGTAAGCCCCTCTCTTTTGCTTATAATTGTATATATGAGTTCACCGGTAGAATGTTGTCATGTCTCTTTTGTAAGGCATATCAACATGGAACTACTTTATCAGAGCATAGTGAAGAGTTATTCTTAATATGTACATCAAGGAACACATAAAGACACATACCCAAAGAAAGAAAAGGAGAGGAACATGAAAAGGGTATGTTTGGATACAGGAAACGGCTCATCTGTTAAAGTTGATCAGGACAAAAGGCTTGAGCCATTCAAATAGAAACACCGACAAAAAGTGCCTATAAGCCACTTTTTGCCAGGTTTTTTTTTCCTCTTCGCCGCTATCAGCTCTGTTTCTTTTTTTGTTATAGAATAAGACACCATGTCTACTGCTAGTAATATCTTTGTACAGGGCAGTGTTGAAGCACAGGTATATAATTTGAAGACATGCTTCCTCCTCTACTTGAGGCCTTTTTATATTTCCAATATACAGCATTCAACCATATGTATGTGTGTGCACCTTAGTTCAACAACATCAGCATTAAATAGAAAGCTTAAAGAGAATGGACACACATGCGGGGAAAAAAAAGAGAGAGAGGAAGCAGGTCAATGTGTTTGACATTTGGATTACTAATTAATTTGTCTTTAGATTACCGATTTAGCTCTTTATATTTCCAAATTAAAGGGTGAAGAAGGGGAGAATGAAGCACCTTATGTTCAACATATCAAGGCTATTTTAGCCTCTGACAAAAAGGATACTGTATTCACCGAGATTGCTAAAGAAGCTTCTATATTTTTAACTGAAAATGACAGAGGTGAGATATTTGATATTTATCGAACAAGTACTCATTACTGTGACAGATGTCGAAGGTGCCTTCAACTTACTCTTAGTCATCATCTTGGGTTCAGCTCAAGGACAATTGTCTACAGCAGTTCAAACATTAGTTGATACTTTAACAAAGACAGAGAGCAACAAGACTGGCTTAAAGCAAAAAATGTAAGAAAGACAACATAGTGGAATATAGAGAATGCTTATCGTTATTAGCTTACTCAACTTATACAATGCTCTTCCTGGCAACTCACCTCTTCGTTACCATGCCTTCGTTGGCCTTGTCGAAGTAACTGCCCAGGCTGACGAATTAGACTCACTTTATGATCAATTAGAATATATTGATGCTTGGTCTACCAAGTGGGGCCTTGATCAATCCACTCAGCGTGAATTGTATAGTTATCTTTTTGAAGTCTTGACAAAAGCTGGTGAAGAGTAAATACGCAATATATTTAAAAAAGAAAAGAGAATGTCTAATACATTATTTATAGCAAATTAGCCTTCAACTTTTTGTTAAAGAAACTCACAACCTTTGCCGAAAACGACAAGGAATCTACTGTTTTAGCCAAAGATATCGTTTTGCGTGCTGTTTCCATGGAAAATTACTATGCCTTTGAAGATCTTCTTCAGTACAAAGCTATCCAGAATTTGAAGGGCACAGAAGAATATGAGCTTCTTGATGTCTTTTTAAATGGCACACTTGCTTCTTATCAAAGCTTTGCATCCAGTCACAGCAATTTGATTCAACACTCTGAAAACAACATTCACAAGATGCGTTTACTATCTCTTGCCTCTCTTGGATCAGAAAACCTTTCACGCGAATTGAAATACGCTGATATTGCCAATAGTCTTCAAATCCCTGAAGAAGAAGTCGAAATGTGGGTGATTGATGTTATTCGAGCAGGATTAGTTGAAGCCAAGCTGGATCAATTGAACAAGACAGTGATTGTTCACAGAAGTATCTATCGAGTCTTTGGACCAGAGCAATGGAAGAAATTGAGCACAACTTTAAGTACTTGGAAAGAAAACTTGAATGAAATCCTGACTGTCGTCGGTAATGCTAAATTGATTGCTGGTGGAGCGTTACAAGGAGGAGCAGCTTCTGCTATCATTGTAGAAGGTGATGCCAAGGTTACCAATTAAACAAAAAGTTTATTAATTAAAAAAGGAAAAGAAGCGTCTTGATGTGTGTATGTTTGTATTTACAAAAAAGAAAGAATTGTTTTATACATGGGAATCCTTCCTTTTCTTCATTTTCTTTGTCAGTGGTTGAGTCAATTGACTTTGTTTACGTCTTTGTCTCATTAATCTTGCAGAACAATCTGGACAGTACCATGCTCCCTTGGGTGGTTCCTCTAGACCGACACATTCCATATGGAACCATTCATAAGGACAATTCTAGATACATGTTAAAACATATATGCATTTATATAACAATAACTTACTGCTCCGTCACAGGCTACCATATCACCATAAGACACTTGTTGGCAAAAGCAATATGGCCTGTCATCATTATCTGCATCACCATTATCTCTTCTCATTCTCTTTTGATTTATTGGTAATCTATATTCTGTCTCTTCCTCTGACTCATTCTCCTCATCGACGTCATCCTCTAGTTGATTATCTGAATCCATATCTAAATCCATTACCATGGAATCTATAAATAATATGAATAAAAATATAGTCTATGTATAATCACAACAATACCTTGTCTTCCGTGTGGTATTGTGTAACTGTGTATGGGTTGAGATAGTGGCATTGCATCTGGATGATCACGATCATGTTTTTCAAGATCCTGTTTTAGTTTATTTAAATGGCGATCTACCTGTTTGTGGATGAGTTGATTGATATACAAGGAGTGTAAATAAGATAATTACAAGTTTAAGGGCTTCCTCAGCCAAAGAGACTCTTTCATTTGCTAAATCTTCAAGTTTATTGTAATCATTTCTCACACGTTGAATCAGTTCAGGTTGTTCTTTTAGTATTTTCTCTCTCTTTTCAATCTCTTGAGTGAACCATTGTTTATGGATCTTGGCTAAATCATGCTGGGCACTCTTTATCCGCTTCTCAGGTGCTTCAATAAGAGAGATTATTAGTCTTTTTATTAGTCGCTATCAATTTGATAAAACCTCTTGCTTGATCGTATCTATTTCTTATTTCTGCCCAGTGATATTGTATTTCACTCGGGAGGTTTTCCATACCTAACACAAAATTGTTATTAGTCATTCTTTTAATGCTTATACTATTTTACTTGAAATAAACTCTTGCAAGTATCGACCAGAGTCTTCATGAATGTCAATTGGTTCGTCCATAAAATATATTTTTACTTGTTAAAGTGCGTTAAAGTGAACTTGAGTTTTATCAACACTTTTAAAGATAGTCACTCTTGACTTTTTTTATTATCTTTTTTATGGGCAAGTTTTTGAAGGCTACATAGATTGACGTTTTAAAATAAGAGTTCTTTAAAAAGGACAAACATAGACCAGATGGATAACGTATGTCATTGATTGGCAGTTGCAGCAGATGATTTTTATAGTATGTATGTTCATGTCTGTACACCCATAACCAAAAAAGTCATGATGTACATTCATCAACTAATTATTGATGCTTTATTTTTAATAAACCAAATCTTTTGGTAATAACAACATCTTTCAAGCCCAAGACATTAATGTCTACACTTGAACCAATGTCTATCGTCTTTAAGAACTGGCCTGATTCAATATCCATTATGATTAATTGACCCGTATTAGTTAACAGATATAAAGATGTCTGTAATATGTTGTATGCTGTATATTCTACTTTTCTATCCAATCTATGTACACATAATACACTTGCATTGCTGTCGTATGGCAATATATTGTCTAGCACAATTCGTCTTAATCCTTCTGTATGCTTATGATTCCACCAACTGTAGAGATAGGGCATATCCTGTTGCTCATCCACTTGCTCATATTGATCACGTCTAAATGGATCCCAATCTACTTTTAATAGATGTGATATATCCAATAGCCTGATCTCAAATGAATTATCTTGCTGAATATCACCCACAGCTACCAGCCGTAGACCATACATTGATAAATCTTGACAATGGTCAGCTTGAGGCAGAACAACCCAAGTGGACTCGAACCCCCAAGGTTGAGCATGATTAGCCCAGGGCACTGATCCTACTTTGACACCAAATCGCCAATCGTATATATTGAGTTCATTCGAATCAAAGTGTCCGGTACAGACGAGATGATTGAGTTGTGAATAATGTCGAAAATGAATCATACAGCTCACTCGTACTCCTAAGCGCACCGTGTATAGTAATACTGCTGTATTTGTTTGAGTTGTCATTGTCATTGATGATGAAAACAAGGGATCTTGAATGGGTTCATCCAAGTTGAACTGTATAATATGTCCATAGCCAACATTGAGACGCAAGCTAGGACCAAATGCAAGCATATATATATTGTCTGAGTGATGTGGTTTATTTAAAACATCTAACCACTTGTCCACTTGAATATTGGTATCAGACGCTGAAAAAAAGAATATGTCTCTTCCCATGAATTGATATTCGTCAAGATTATCTACGTTTGCTAGACATTCGATATGACCATTATCATGGAGTGTATAAATGATGACAGATTGCCATATATTCAATCTATCGATATCATCGTCATCTTCTTCAAATACAGCTGATCTACTAATTACCACACAAAATAATCTCACGCTCTGTTGCTTGTAGCGTATAGTCTGCATGCCCATGAGTTGATAGGATAATAAATTGTGATGTTGATGATGATGCTGTATCTTGTACTCTCTTATTAGTTCATAAGAAGGATAATTAAAAAATAGTATTTTATATTCATCTACTGTATGTATTGATAATCCAATAATACCTTCATGAGTCATTGGGTTTACGTCGAAAACGAAAGGCTCTTGTAATTGATGACCTTTAAAGGACATTGGTTCTATATTGATATCTCTGCTCTGTTTACTTAGTTGAATCAAATATTTCTTCCAATCAATCAATGGTTGTTTATTATATCCAAACCCAATATTGTATGACCAGTTTGGATACATTTCTTTAAACAAGTAATACCACAGATACAAGTTATTGGCTATCCTATCAATGATGTATGACATCTTTTTTTCTCTTTCTTGTTGCTGTTATTCTTACCTTTGAAACTTTTTACAGACTTTCTCAAGTATCAACAAATCTTTTACGTTTTCTATAGAATATTGAAATATGATAATCACCAACTCTTCTGGAAGAGTCTCCATTGCACCCATTTGTAAAAGAAAATAAAAGAAAAAAGTGTTGCAAGTTACCACTGCGGGGTTTCTCAATGCTTTTGTAGCGCGGCGTATTAAATTCTGCTTGAATGCCGTTCCTGGTCCTTGGTTGGCTCCATTCCGAGCTTCCGAATCAACCAGCCGAACCTCATAGTCGCACACACGTACAACTAGTGTTTTCTCCCTGCATAAAAAAAAGCCTACAAGCATATCAGAAGTATTCTTATATAGAATGAAAAGGCAATTGAATGGAAATGTAGAATAACAAATGACAAAGTTTATTTTAAAAAAGGAAAAGTAGCAAAACACAGTGCGACTTCTAAAGAATACGTTTCAACAGATACAAATAAACCTTTTTATTTATTTATTGGACTGCTTGCTTCTTTAAAAAATCAATAGTATATTCAACTATAAAACTTGCCTCAGCCATTGCTCCTATACCTAAGAGATCATAAGTATTTACTGCTAATTGATATATTTCTCATCAAACCTGTATCGCCACATGCTAGTTTTTTACTAATAGGCTGTACAATTTGAAACTTCAAGACCGTCGTAAGTACATCCAAATGTCTTGCAGTAAAAGGATGAGTCCACATGCTTGTGTTCATTGCAGGGCATGCAATTACTGGCTTCATAACGTTCCAAGCTCGTAGTATGCATGTCTATCCGAATACTTGGTATTTTAGTTTCCAATGTTTTGTTTTCTATTCTTTACCAGTAAATTATCACATAAACCATTGGCTATTTTTCCCATTGTATTAGCATCTAGGGGAGCAATGACCATAATGTCTGCCCAATCTCTCAGCTAGAAATAAACACCATGAGATTATTTGTGAATATTATTTTTTATACGCCCCTACTTGAATATGCAAAATTGGATCCGAGATTTTTTTCCAACTCTTTGTGTATAATGTTAATTGAAAACACCCAAGCTTTTTATCTCAACTTACTCCCCATTCATCTTTATCAGTATAGACTTCACAGTCAATTTCTACGTCTTTTACAAAAAAAGAGGCAGCTTCAGTGAATACTACTTTGACATTCACATGAGGATACTTTAAGATTATGCTTAGTTTAATGTCATTCACAACTGAAATACTTTACTTGTTTCAATAAGTTAACAATTAAGGGTACTTTTATTGTGGCAACACTGCCAGTGGCTCCAATCAGAATGTTTGTCATTAAGAGAAAATAAATTATTAATAACAGACAGCAATAATACACACTTTTTTCCGAAATTATTTGCACACTGATAAAAAAAAAAAAATGGCAATTTCAGACTAAAATAATAATAAAAGAGACAGCAAATAATGGTAAAAGAGAGCCCATCAAAAGCAAAAGAATGAATAAAAAAATGATTAGTAGATCAGTTATTTACATTGATATTAAATACTTACATTATAAAGAAGAGAATTTATAAGAGACAAAAAGAGAAGTCAAGATCAGACTATTTATATGAAGACTCTAACAACTTTACATTTTATTATGAAGCGCTGACCACATTTATCTTCTCTCAGAAAGACAAAATTCACTGCCTTTTTAATAATAAAGGATTGATAGCCAACTAAAGTATAATTGCTATTGGTTTTGAATTGTGTGCTGAAGTATTTATTATTAAACAAAAAAAAAGTTTATACACATGCAAATTGAAGAAAAAAATGCTTAAAATCTATTTAAATCGTGCTCTTCTTTTCTTTCTTTTCCTTTTTCTCCTTCTTTTCTTTCTTGTCCTTCTTCTCCTTCTTGTCCTTCTTTTCCTTCTTCTCCTTCTTGGACTTTTTAGCAGGTTGATCTTCATCTTCAATTTCTGAACGAGTTCTCTTGACACCAGCAGGCTTTTCAGTTTCTTCAATTTCTTCATCAATGTCTAATTCAGACATAACCTTCTTCATGACAGAGACATTCTTCTCGGGAAGAGCACCGCTGTCATAGAATGCAAGACGATCTTCTACTTGCTTCTTTAAGGCCTTACCAAACTTATCAGTGGGTGTTTCAGTAAAGCAATCGATACGAGCAGCAATGGTACATTTGTTGGCAAGGTAACGAGAGATACGGCCCTTGTTCTTTTGACCAGCACGACCAATGAAGGAAGAGTGATAGATCAAACCATACTTGGGAGTGTTACCCTTTGTCTTTAATGCTCTAAAGAGAGCTTTTTCAGCGCCCAAGATTTGAAGAGTAGAAGCAGGATATTTAGACAAATTGGTCAAAGAACCAGCTTGAGAGATTAATCGAGCACCAACCATTTCACCAATCAAAGCGGCAAGGTTAGGAGCAACATAGTTCATCTTGGTAATCAAGTAGTTGTGAAGGTTCTTACGGTATTCAGCAAGACTGACAACACGGTCGGCAAAGTTTTGAATGTTAATCATGTCAACGGGTGAAATGTCTGTACCCATGGATGAACGAGCAGCGTCGAGGATTTGCTTGGCGGTGGATTCATCTCCCTCGAGAAGTTCGGCAATAGACTCCAATTTTTCTTCGTTAAGTTCACCTTTGTTCTTGACAATCTTGACAAGCTTGGCATATTTATAATTGTCATTGACAATCTTGATCATTTCAGGAAAGTGCCATGAATACCATTCCTTGACACGCATAGCGAATGTGTTGATATCTTTGTCCAATTGATCCAATAAAGCAATGGCTTGAATAATCATGTTATCAGCACGATTCACATTGAACTTGACCTTGGCACGAGAATAACTGTGACCGAGACCGAGTTGAGCCTTTTCCAGATCACCAGTCTTTAACTGACTCAATAACTTTTCTGACCAGAAACGGATACCACGAACAAGCTCTTGAACAAGCTCATCAGAGGCACATTCAACATTAACTTCAGCCTTAATGGCACCAGCCAAGTTCTTTTCAGCAACACCTAAAACAACCTTGTTCTTCTTGCCGGCCTTGGGAAGGTTGATTTCCAAGAAAGCTTTCAAGGAAGGGTTGACGATACCTACACAGAAAACGTTTAGTCTACATTAGCAAGTCTTTATTTTCATTTACCTTCAGAAACATCGTTAGCATTTTCCAAAGCATCAGCAGCGTTCTTGAAAGGAGCAAAAGACTTGAGCTTAACCATTTTGCTAAACTTGGGAAGATCTAAAATGGACTTTTGAACTGATTCCAACTTGGAACCAATTTCTTCTGATTGAAGACGTTCAAATAAAGCGTAACCTGAGGCTGTTTCAAATAAAACGTAATTGACCATGGGCTACAACACAAAAAAAGGACGGAGGAGAAGAAATAGCTGAAAGAATATTTTTTTTTTTTTCTAAAACTTTTTTTCAAAAAAAAAACGTCAAACCTCTTTCCTCTCCTGTTCATGTTACACTAAAATTAGCCAATCATATTGATTTGTTGCCTTTTCTTCAATGGCATCTCACATCATCAAGCCAGCCATCTTGAGGTCATACTGTTGTCTAAGGCAACAATAACACGTTTATTTTGATTTATAAATGATTCAAAGTTTTGGCTTTAGTGTTTGGATAAACCAAAAGGTTAATTCTTATTGGAATTGAACGACATTAAGCAGTACCTCTTGACCCAAAAAGCCACACATCCATTGTCCCAGCAGTGCCTTAGAGGTGGAATTCGTGTTGACTGTAATTAATCTTTTTTAACCTAAATGACAACGTTTATGATGCTATTAAAAGCCATATTATGGAAAAGATAAAGGTTTACGTCTCGTTTCTCTTTTAATACACACATATGCACATATAGTTGTGATCTAAGCGTAGTGAATAATTACTTTAAAGAGAGCCATATAGTAAACTAAAGATACTGACTTCTGAGCTTGTACATACATATGTGTAAATATGGCTCATTACTAATTATGTTCTTTATGATCAATAAGAAGGCGGACATTGTTCCGATATGAGATAATGATGATACAGCTATTTAACCTAAAACGAGACGTCAATCATCTTGTTAATACCTTTTAACCGTCTAATTTTTTTTATTTTTAACTTGTCTCGTGTTTTATGCTAAAAACCTGTAGACAATCATTATGGGAGGTACTTGGTAATATATGCTTTGTTTATTACAAAAGCACTAATTACTCTTGTAGATACACTTGATAGACCCGCCTCGAGATGCAGTCACTGCAACCATCAGATAGAGACAGGAACAGCAGAACGACTCAAACCAGGCTGCAGTAATAGCAATACATCGATTCTTTATACTCTAGTTCAACTGTGTCTCCTACCCTTTTCATGCTGCTTTAATAAACAGAAAACAGATATACAGCGTACTAGTCCCTGTGTGCCTTGTAAAAATGAGCAATCAACACCTAAAAGCAAGCAACCTATTCAGATGGAATTAGTTCCCTTGCCATGGATGCCGCGCAAAGGTAAAGAAAAAGAGAAAGAGATGAGAAAAGACGGAATATTGAAGTTCCATGTCTGGATAATTTAGCAGAATCGAACAACGATAGTAACCAACAACAGCATTGGATATTCAGAACAGGATGGACGCCTGGGCCTGAGCAACCGGAAAAAACATGGTGCTCAAGTTGTGGTGCCTACGCTCGAAAGGATCTTGATCGATGTATTTATTGTGGAATTGAATTGATAAATAGATGATAGAATATCCTATTCAGTTCACGACTTCTATGTACATATATACTTTTTTTTTGAGATATATCAAAGAATAATATAGACTGTTTTCTTGTACTTTGCTGTTTGAGCCATCATGCCATTAGCCTGACTATTCAGTATAACGCTAGATACTTTAATAAAATCTGTAGCCGTACCAGTATTTGTATCTTCAGAACTCAACTCTGACTCAAAAAGCCTTTGAAAAAGTATTTTTTTAGTCTGTCTGCCTAAAAAACACCTTAAAAATTACCGTAGTAATAACCTACATCTTCTGTTGTCTTTTTGGCAGCACTGATATTACATATTCCTTAGCACATTTGACTCCTTTTCTACTTTTATAGATCCGCGCGTAGCTACGAACTTCGGCGCCTTCCACAGTGCCCCACCAGTTCCACGACTCAAAAAAACGCTATAAAAATAGACTTTTTTTTACAGTATTGGATAATCCATCATCAGATTAGTAAAGCAAGACGCATTAGTCTCCTCGTGTTTCTGTTGTACTAATTGAGTTATATAAGGTTTTGTTCTCATCCTGCGATGAATCAAATAAAAAAACGGAAATTAAAAAACGTGGCTCGTGCGGCTGGAAACTATATATAAAGTTGCTCGTTATAGTCGCTTCATTCTCCTATATATATATATATTATTACAACAAGCACAATGTTCAGAGCAAACGACGACAATAAGCCCTTTAAAGTACTGATCGTTGGTGGTGGCCCTGCAGGTCTCGTTTTAACCAGTGGTTTAAAAAACAAGGATATCTCCTGTGAAGTATATGAACGCGACGTCGATCCAGATTTCCGTACTCAAGGATGGTTTCTCTCGATGCATATGACTCTTCAAACTCTGAATGACTGCATTCCCAAACATCGATTTGAGTATTTTAGCAGAGAAGTTTGGGGTTAATAACGAAAAGAATGAAGGAGAAATGACCTTTACAAACTTTAATGGTCTGACCGGTGAAATCGAGACAATGCTCACAGCCCCTCCTTGTAAGGTCTATCGTGTGAATTGAAAGCGTTTTAGAAAATGACTTTTGCAAGACGTGCAAGATTTGGTGCACTGGAACAAGAAAGTAAGTCGTTATGAAGAGCATGCAGATGGTGTAAAAGTCTTTTTCGCGGATGAAATACATGCCGAATGTGATCTACTCGTGGCTACAGATGGTGGCATGTCAACTTTAACGTATCTGCCTATTGGTTATATGACAAGCAAGACGAAGCAACGCAGTTCGAAGCCATAAGTATTGCAAAACGAAAACAACATCCATTGAGTTTCAATCAAAGTGGATAGAAAACTCCAGAAGCAGCAGCCACATTGTTCTATCGTTTTTTTTTTTTCTTTTTTTTTTGCTCTTCCTCGTTGCATAGAAGAATTCCATACTTGCTGGAACAAGGAGAAGATGTTCACCGATTGTGTTGAAAAAAACAATCATTCTCTTCCAGGGCTCTCTGGTGATATTGTTACGTCGGATAGCTGAAGGAGTATCGTCGTATAAACTAGTTAAACCATTAACTCCATTGTTCCTATTAGCGACAGATTGCTGTACACGCTTAACTTAAAAATATATACTCTAAGAATGAATAATGCAAATATACTGACAACAATACATGTTATTAACATATGACGCGACATGCCCAACTATTATTGGACATAATTAAATTGGTTCCTTAATAATTCTGTCTTCATGTAAAATGACGCTGTTTGTAATAATGAGCTCTCTCTCGTCTTAACATACAATAAAGAGACTATATAGAGACTTATCGACACACATTTCCCTTATTACTTCTTTATATACTCGAGACATATCACACTAAACTACAAAAACACCAGAGATTCCGAGTCATCTCTATCTGCATTTCACATAAGAAATCATCTTATCAATGCCTTGTTAATTGAATTCGATGAAGATAAAAGAACAACTAATGTTATATTTGTATGAAATAATTATAATAAACCGCATTTACTCCTAAATCAAGTCGGAGAACAATGAAACACTCTACAAGAGGATGCTGCTTGGGAAGAATCTTTCCCATTTTGAAAGGATAGCCCACTCTGAGCATAGTCCCTAAAGACATCGCTCCAACATACCTATTATTTTAAGATGAGTCCAGCTATTCGGGATGTGGTCTCTAAGAACAAACAGAGGGTAAAGCCTTTTGATTGTGTGAATAAAAGATTATGCTTAAGCTAAATCGATTTTTGATTGGCCAAAAATAAAGTCATAAAAAAAGGGTGTATTCAGGTGGATGGCTCACTTTATTTACGCAATAAATAACCGCAAGCGCAAGTATTTTCTTGACTCAGCGAGCTTCTCATTAGCGTATGAACTACTTTTTAGTACTATCGAACGGATAAAAAGCGGGGTTTTTATGGGGTGTTTTTATCGAGCTTGTCGCGAACAATACTTCTAGTGTCGAATAGAGCACCTCCAAGAGACCCGGTTGCACCTCTGCTATTCATTATGTGGTAGACTCTCCATATGAGGCTGGTAAACTGACCTCAACGGCCGCTATAAGTGTAGAGTATGGCCTGACCATAGGCAGTACAGCAATCGCGTTCTATACTTGGCGAGACTACGTTGGTCTAAGGTTACTGACTCTATTGAGTTCAAAGGTCTATTCGGTTGCTTTTCTTTTCCTCCACGATGCTAGAACAGGTCTTTGTCTTGTGGGGGATGGATCCAAGCTATGCTGAATGGCTTTGATGAGTGAATTATTTAGACGAAAAAAGTAAACCAGCAGTTTATGCTTTTCCTTTTTCAGACAAATATCACAGCCACACTACAAGATATATTGTGCGCAGCATATCCTGCGCTTTTCTTTTGAGTTATTCCTTACTTGACAGTTGGTCGTTCTTGTGTATACTTTATCTCAAAATGCCAGGCTTCAGTGAGATACCTAGTGAAATTTTACAGCAGATTTTTGCATATGTTCAGAAGAACGCCAAGTACAAGAAAAGCTGGATGGTGCAATATCAGCTTGTCTGTAAGGGATGGAATCAAGTTGCAAGAACGTGTCTGTATAGCACAGTATATTTATGCGACGATTCGATCATGAAAACGTTTTTACACTGTATGAAAAACAGCAGCGCAGGGCACCTTACTCGAACCATATTCTTCAACACAAGGTGTGAAAAATATGAAACAGCGGAGCTTTACGTTAATGAACTTGTTGAAGCCTGTCCAAACGTAGAACGTGTTAAGGGTTTCATTAGGGACTATGATTTCTGGCGTGCTCTTGCCACTGCCGCATCAAAGCACTGGCCTCATATAAAGGAACTTGCTGACCCTTCTTCATTAACTGAACAACATAATTACTTTGATTGTTACAACACACTTATTTCGCTTTTTCGCCATTCGCTCACTCACGTCTATCTACCATCAGAGCATCCTTCTACTCCAATAATGAAAGAACTCTGTCAGCGATTACCAGAGTTTAGCAACTTAACACACTTAACTGTCAGCTATACAATACACCCTTGGCCACTCATGGATTATGATGAAATAATCCAGCTTTGTCCTAACTTGATATTTTTAAGCGTAAACTCAAGGACGTCTCTATTGGATGTGGAAAGCAGATCATCAACCACTCTTGATATGTTATCTATACAGCCGCACAAAAATATCACAACCTTAAATGTATCCTGGACCTCTCATCAAGGCAATGTCGAATATATCATGCATAAATTTCCCAATCTTCGAAATTTAATATTGCGATTTGGCGTCTATAACCCTTTTGCTCCTGGGAATCAGTTGGAAGACTATTTTGCTAATGTTGGCGATAGACTTATGGAATATCTGAGCTCAATGCAAACATATAAGATTGATGGAACGGGATCGTTTTCTTTGCTTGAAGCGTATTTAAAACATACAGCCAACGTACATGTTTGTCTTGAAAGTATGAGAGGCATGTCTCCAGAACTTACCCTGCAGCAGACCAGAATAGCACGTATACGTTTCAGAAACACACCGGAGAATAAAGAAAGGCTGTTACAGATGCTCCAAAGGCATCAACACAATGTCACAAGCTTTTCCTTGAACTTTGAATTAAATTATAGAGACAGCGTCGCATGGATTGAAGATATTCTCACTACCTGTACGCAAATGAAGGCTTTCCACTACTGGACACTTGAGCCTTTCCAGCCGCCATCACAAGCTGCAATAGATGCAAATGTGCCTTTGAATTCGACACTAGATACTCTTACACTGAGAGTACGTGCCATAAAAAGTGGGTCACTTGCTGGTTACTTGCGTCTCTTGCCATCAGTACGTCATGTAAACGTTACAATTACTTGCTCCTCTAAGGATGAAGTTGAAAGTAGAGTGGATATGCTATTCGATTCATTTGATACTGTGGATCAAGGTCATTACAGCAGTTTAATAGATGTATTTGGTAGAAAGGCGCAATTAGTAATTGACGATCGTTTGTCAGATAAAGCGATATACTTGGTAGATTTACAACGCAAAAATAGAACAACCTGGGAACGGACTGAAACAGTAAGCGAGAACCCTTTGATCAACGTTTTTGTCAAAATAGATCCAATAGATGAATATGATGATTTATAGGAATAATCTAATTTGTTGGCGCTATGATTCATAATGCGCTTAGCATTAGACTCATCAATAAAAGCATGGCATTTGTTGCCAAATAGTCTCTTCCAGCTTACATCAACCCTTTAATTAGTGTGATCCTAAACAATTCTTCCAGATTATGCACCGTTGGGATGCTGACTTAACCTTCTCTTTTCTGGCTGTAGTAGGTCAATAATGCTCAGATATCTAACTCGCTATAGGGACAAAGCTCTCATCTCAACGCTCCAATCTCACGACAAGGCAATTGGCATAGTCAGCCAATGGTGATTTGAATTGTCGCGTAGAGGCAAATGTGAAAAACACTAAGTCTTCTTGGAATATGCTTTAAGAAACCTGTTTTTATTCTTTTTTATCATTTCGACGCCTACTCTGTAGCTACACCAGCCATCACTTTCAAGAATGAATGTAGACAGGAGATACAGTCGCTCCGCTTTCAATTGGATGGCTTTTTGAAAATAGCAATCGAACTTTTAATATATTATTGCGCGTGGTTCTTCCATTCCCTAATGCTTTTGGGTCAATGCCACCAGACATTGCGCCTGTATCACCCAATATTAATCCAAGTGCCCCCTCCAGCACTCCTCACACAGGAGAGGATGACGGAGAGATAGAACTGGGAGAATTCTGGTCAAACTCTTGAATAGATTGGCATATTTGGATTGTAGGTATGAGGGATTATGTACAGGTGGAGCAGCTTCCTCAGAGATTTCTGGGTGTTAGTCCTGCACTAGGATAATCTCCTTAGACTTAAGAATACTTGTCGAGCCATCGTGTTCACCGCTTGGTGTTTCTGTAGTTATGCTCTCAGAGTCACTTCGAATAGGTTGGGTCGAGGAAGGCAAGCGTGTTATAGAACGACCATTACAACGTCACTTAGCAGCGGGTGTTCGTTCAGGACAGTCTGCCCGAACATGGCCACGCTTGAAACAGAGGAAATATGCACGTTTGCTGCTAGGAAATATAGGGCGACTAAGAGCGGCATGGTCAGGTTAATGGCAATATTTACAATAAGTCGACATGTCATTCCAATGGACCAAAATAAGCAGTTTGCCTGAACGAAAAGCATCTGGATCAACCCAGGTAAGTTACATGAGAGAGCTCCAAAAAAAAGAGTTTTACCTTGAGCATGAGATTGTTTTGATACATCGAGATGGTGTAGCCAGAACTCAAGAGAGCACCTGTGGTGCTGTCCTAGACAACTCTAATATCTCGAATAACACCAAGTTATTGAGCGTGACATTTAAGTCAGCAAAAAATTCTCTTGGCCGAAGCCAAGGCAAACGTTGAAGAAAGCTTTTTTTAGTGTTTTTCTGAGAATAAAGCGCGACTAGAATGTTTATAGCTACAAAGGCTCATCTGTAACCCATAACATTTAGAAGATGAATTATCTAATAAGATGAGATCTGGCTTATTTTCTTAATATAGTAATTAACAAAATCAAGGTACCAAAGCTTCAGAAAGCTATAAAAGAGAAAAGTACATTTTTTACTTTTAGTTCAACATCAATCTCTTTGAAACTACTGTAATCCTTGTCCTTATGTTATGTTTTTTCTTTTTAGTATTTCTAAATAGTGCATTGATACTCTAGTTTAGCATGAATAACCAAATGAACTATGCTGGTTAAATATAGAAATGGTGCCTTGAACAAAGGTTTGGTGACGGAGAAATTGTCACTGACAAAAAGCTTAGCTACTTCATTACAGAGTATGTCATGAAGCGAGGCCGAAAGCTTAGAAGAAATCCAGATGGTACACTTATTGCTCTAAGCAGAGAGTCAGTCCTCGCCTATATCAAATATATTGCAGATATGTACAGCAAGCAAAAAGCACTTGGATTAAACCCCCATGGTCCTGCAAGAGGGCCTCTAGTTAGGATTTTTCTGGATACTCTCGAAAAAGAAAAGGTCAAGAGTAGCAGGCAAAACTTTGAAAATCGAGGAAAAAATACACTGATGACTACACCAAACAAAATATGGAAAAAGTTGGTGGCCATTTCTTGACTGAGAAAAATGATCCTCTTGGCTTCAAAGTCAGGCTCTGCTTTTTGATCAGTCATGCCATGCTTTGTCGTAGCCAAACAGCACTTGGGATGCAGCTTGCTGATCTGCTCTCGCTTGTACTAGAAGATCAAGGGATACCAGAATGCATTGCTTTGGTTGCAACTATCACTTTTGGAAAAACCAACCAGCATGGCAAGATTGAATGTGACTTGTCTGTTCGACATCATGATGGTGAAGCATGTTCTGTCGGTGCTTTGGTAATAAACCTTTTTTTCAAGATCCCACTTCGAGAACGAGCCTTTACTTGACTTCACTCGTCGTGAAAGCTGGTACGAAACAGTAGTTTTCAAGGGATATGATAGATTCACGCCAATTACTTACAGAGCTCAGCATAAAATCTATATCGATGCATTTAAACCGTTGGTATCCATACCTCAAGATAACTCATGCTAACCATAAAAGTGCGCTGAACATGATTGCTCAAGAGAATGTTGCAAGCGACCAGCAAAGGATGATCGGTAGGTGAGGCACAGATTGTATGGTATATAACAGGTATTCAGCTTTGACAGAAAGTAATTTGATACAGCTTATTTTTGGTATATTTAATTTAATCTATTTGCGGATACTACCAGGTTTCAAGCTTCCGTAGAAGAGGCAACGTTCTTCAAATTTGCAAAGCCTTTTAAAGTACACGCGCCCGACATTGCGTAGGCAGTGATGCAATTAAATTAAGATCAAAGCTTCAACATGCCAAGAAAACAAAAGCTAAAGTTATCTCAGAAATTAAAGCGAAACTCAGTGAATGCAGCTTCCAAGAAATACACAACATAGAGGAATAAACAGTTGGTATAATCGAAGAATCACGCACTAAGGCATACTTCGAGATTTCTATTACTCCTGACAAAGAGTGCGTCAATTACGAACGTATGAGCTGCAAAAGCGAAGGTATATCGACAGGCTATGTTCTCAAAAGCGATCTTATGTGACCTCAAGCAGTAAGAAGCCATTAACAATGTTTATTGGAGATAGCGGACTCTGTTTTGGATCGTCCATAAAAGGTTATCAAAGATATGGAGGATACTAGAAGCCTATCAAGCATAGCCTCTACGATTCGGTTTGCATAGCAAGCGAATACAATACGTTGCAAACTTGCATTTTTTGTTTTAAGAAGCTACTACACCCAAAGCGCAGTACAACAGACAAGAATGGCTGTATCAATTTAAAAATGTTAATGGAGCTTTTGTTTACGTGAACCCATCCTGCCCGTCAGTAAAAGCAGGTCAAAACACTCATGCTAGAGACACTCTGAGTGCTGTTGCTATTGGCTTATCTGGGATGGCGGCTTTACTACTTGGAACAGCATTTCCTCAATTCAACAGAAATATCAGTCCATCACAGACTGATCAATTCAACCAACTTGCTGCCGCTTTCTGTACATGAAACGCTGTTAAGCCTATTACCGCTGGTTTTAATACCTAAGGTAAGTTTTATTTGAAAAAAAAATTATAGAAAAATACTAACTTTATTGATACGTCTGTTTTTTTATTCCTCTTTTTCATTTTGCTTCGGTGTGTATTTGAGAATATATGCATATCCCATTTACTAATTTTATATTTGTGTCTCAATTCTGGGACTCGTAGTTCATTTACCCTCTTAGTATTTGCATCACTCTTTAGTTTAAATACTGTTTTAGAGGAATGAAAAAGAACGGTACTGGGGATTTCTTTATATTATTTCGTATCCACGTCAAAAGTGCTCTGCTGAGCAGCTTTGATTTTCCAAAAAATGAACAAGTGCGAATATCGATTTTTATTTTCTCAAATCAATTGAAAAGAAGTTCATTGATAAGAAATATATCAAGCAATCGCAATTGAGGACTGTCTAAGCTGGATTTGACAATCTAAACTTTGCATCAATAAGAATCTAAGTTTAAATAAAAATTATATCCTTAGCTTTATAAATCCTAGCTCAAATCATCTCATCTTCATTAAAAAAAGAATTTGATTTGTGGCCAGGAACTAATGTTACACGGTAGTTGAATATGTATTAGTTTGACCAGTGAGGCTTTTATACATTTTCTTTCATGCAGCAACAAATAATCATCTCTCATAAACAAGCTGTTTGCATGTCCTTCTTACAATAATGCACGGATGAAAATTATGAAAGGCTTTTAAAGAGACTGAAGATATTAGCAAAGATATTAGCGGAGCTGATATCTGTTGGTCAAACGATCTTAAAAAGCCAGCTCTGGGCAAGTTGTCTATGATCTTGGACAAAACATCAGACTACAAGAGGTATCCAGCCTTGTTAATTGGAAATCCTTCCTAACAGCATTTCCTTTTCTTATTGTCAATAAATGTTTTTATTAGGATTCTTTTGATCTATAAATGCTTTTTGTTCTACACATCGAAGCAGACAGTACTGAGGAAATCATCAAGGATTTTTTAGACTGTTTAATATTTTGTAAGCTTGTCTTTAATTTTGATACGACACTGCTAGGCATTAAACCAGTACGTCCCATCTTAAAGAGAAGTTAGACAGGAGACCATTAAACTGAATAAAGCCCAATATTTGGAAAGCATTAGACATAAATCATTATTCTTGTATTTCATGATCATCAAAAGCTACCATGACCCTCTTTCTCATATCAATATTATGAGCAAATATTCAGTAACCTTGTATTTGTCGTCATCTCTACTTAAAATAAGGTTAAGGATGCTTTAAAGACTGTTTTAGCTCATGTAACTAAATTAAAAGGACAACATTAAGGAGTTGAAAGAATACTAGCTGTGAATACTCTCTAAGGAATCTAGAGTTAATAGATTGGTTGTAAACACCTTATTAAAAAATCTATTCAACATCTTGCTGTTAAACCTCAAGCAGATATTGTTGATCCTCGTCTACTGATTTACTTTTGTTTAAACACAGCCTTTTATTTAAAATATGACAATGAATAGACTTTGACTCGTTTGTGCTTATGAATCATACGAACTCGATGATTTACTCAGGGAATAAAAATTGCGCAGTTTGAAATTTGTTATTGCGCAACAAAGTTTTTTAATTCTAGTTTGACGCCGTGAGCACTGTTTACACTTTTTTTTTATATTTACTTGATGAGTGTTTCTGTATTTTTTGATACTTTACGTAAACATGACCTTGATCAGGTAAAGAATAGAAAAGTATAGTTATTGAACTCATCATTGACACATACACAATCAAAATCAAACATAATAAATAGTTTTATTCAACGTGAGTCTTCTTATTATTTAAAAAGGGTCACAAGTTACTCACCTCTTTTCTTTTTTCTTTTTTTCCTTTTTCTTTGTTTACACATAAAATAAAAAAAAATAGCTTTTCTACACACGGAATAACTCATCTTCAAAGTTTAGCTCAGGTACAGACTAATGTGAAAAAAAAAAGTTATTTTTTAGTCTGAAAATATTCATTTTTTTTTCTTTCTTTCTTTCTTTTTATTTTATTTTCCCCAGCTTTCCTTACAAGACTATTCACGACTTGGAATAACAAATACAGCTGACAGAAGAAAAATATTTGGTCTAGTTCAATCGATACGTAAAGATAACGAAAATAGAACCAACAATATGATGACAACCTCTACCTCCACTATGACTAGCGGACTCCGACAACCGCAGACTTACTCTAATAGCAGCAATAGCAGATTACCACAACCAGATAGTATTAGTCGTACGAGAAGGCAGAGTATTATTGATAAACCAACACCTCCACCATCTATTATGACTGCCAACATTGGTGAAAGGCACATTCGAAGTCGTACCATGTCAGATGCTCCTCGACCTGATCTTCAACAACTTCGTTCACCACTCAAGGATAGACGATTGGATTTACGCAAGTCACTATTACTTGATCAGCCAGATGATCAGGATTCGGAGGAGGAGTTGGAAACAAAGAATAGAAAATACAGGTCATCCGCACCATTACTGGACGCATACGGTGTGCCTCTCTCACCAGCTAAAGCAGCCGCATCCCTTCGATCCTCCACAGTACAACAACAAAATACGGCTTTTAATTTACCACAAAGTGATTTAAATCAAAAGATCAGAGTCTGTGTCCGAAAGAGACCACTCAACAGAAAGGAACTGGAAAAAGGTGATAAGGACGTTGCGCCTACGCTTGGCACCAGAAGCCTGCAGATTAATGAACCCAAGTAAGAAAAAAAAAGGAGAAAAAAAAATAAGTTAACATTATTATAAATAGACTGCGGCTCGATTTAAGCAAATATACCGAACAACATACCTTTACATTTGACGATGTCTTTGATTCTAATGTATCCAACGCAGTCGTCTATGAACGTACAGCACTTCCCTTAGTGAATTATATCTTTAAAGGTGGAAAGGCCACTTGCTTTGCTTAGTAAGTTTATTTATTACTTATTTATTTATACACATATTGATTGATTTTTTATATATGTATAAAAGTGGTCAAACAGGATCTGGTAAAACTTACACCATGCTGGATCCACGAAGGGGTCTATATATCTTGGCTGCACGTGATATCTTTTCGATGCTCAACAGACCAGAAAATCAACACCTTACTGCTTGGATTGGATTATATGAAATATACCAAGGTCAACTTTACGATTTGCTTAATAACCGCAAAAAGTTGTTTGCCAGAGAGGATGGAAAGAATAATGTGATCATTTCTGGTCTAAAAGAATACCCCATTGACAATGTAGATAAATTGATTCAAGTATTTGATTATGGCAATAGTGTCCGTACCACAGGTAATATATTATATTTTGATTATGCTACTTTTATTCATTGTCTATATGCAGGATCCACCGGCGCCAATGATACCTCTTCACGATCACATGCTGTTCTTCAAATCTTGCTAAAGCACAAAGAAAATAGAAAAAAGATTCATGGAAAATTAAGTTTTATTGATTTAGCTGGTTCCGAAAGAGGAGCTGATCGAGGTGAAGCGGATACAAAGACAAGGTATATAATTGATGAAAGATGACTATTGTCGTTATTAACTTATTATAGAATGGAGGGAGCAGAGATCAACAAAAGTTTGTTAGCATTAAAAGAATGTATTCGTGCCTTGGATAAAGATAAACGACACACACCCTTCAGACAGAGTAAGCTCACTCAAGTGTTGAAAGACTCATTTGTTGGACATTCTCGTACTTGTATGGTCGCCACTATATCTCCAGGAGGATCCAATAGTGAACACACATTAAACACTCTGAGATACGCTGACAGGTAAATATTATATATATATAGGCTTTTTTTTCTTTTTTTTGCTCACCTTCCTGATTCAAATAATATAGAGTGAAAGAATTGAAAGGAGAAAGAGAAAAGAGAACCTCTGCAGAAAGAAACTACAGCAGTGTGCAAGAGGAAGAAGTATATGAAGATGACGAAGAAGAATATATTGAAGATGATTTGAATGATGATGAATACTTTAGCAACGAATCCGATATCTTGGATGATGATACTTTTAATGAAGAAAGTCTGTTTGACGTTGACTTTCCACACGAACAGGATTCACTTCTTCAATCGAGCGCAGCCAACACGTTCACACCAAGATCACTTACGGATTCATATACAAGTCTATCCTTATCACAGCAATCACAGACACGCTCTGATAATTCGGACGCATACATCAAAAGTTCCAGTCATAGTAAACCTCATTCGATGATTTATCGGTCCAGCACGCAGTATGACAACTCTTCACAACAGCGACCGTTATCTTTGCAGGCCAAATATCAATCCTTGAATTTGCCAAGGTCATACTCAATGTACTCCCGAAACTCAACAGATACGGCCTCAGATACATCCTCAACCTATTCCTCACCTCAGCGATCACTGCTCTCGAGCAACAATAATAATATGACAGCCGCAACCACGGCGATGACACCACCACTACCAACAACAACAACAATGACAGCTACACCTGTTGGTGACGGCGTACCTTCTTTTAGCAATGACCGCATTGAAGAATTTATTAAATTCCACCGAGGAGAAATTAGAGAAATAACAGACTGTACGAAACGAGAGACCAAGCTGGTCGCTCACATGTCGCTTCATCTATCCTCTCACCAGGACGATGATAATAATTCTAGCAGCAGCAGCCACAGCAACCATACAAAGAATACATCCGAGTTCCTTAAATACTTGCAGGATTTGGATGAAATATTGGAACATAAATTAGCAGCGATTGAAGCATTAAGAGACCGCATAAGTGATACCGTAGGACAAATTGAATTTTAAAAAGACAACAATAAAATGTGTGTAATGCTTGTTTATTTAAAAGAGTTGTTAATTGTGATAGACTGGCAGACGTTCCTTTCTTCTTGCAGCATATTTTCTTCTCATTGCCTCTCTTCTCTTTTCTCCAGCTTCTCTTGCCTTTCTAATAGCCTTCATACGTTCCTTCATAAGGTCCATAATCGCTTCTTCATTCTGGTCCTTCATGTATTCTACACCGTCAGTCAATGGCTCAGTATCTTCAAATTCAACAGCTGAAAAATCATAGGAAATCGGTCCGACTTCTTGTGCTGGATAGGTGGGCTCAAAGACATCATCGGTTGAATCATCTTCAGGATCTTCACCAAGTGCAAATGCGAGTGTAACAATATGTGCGAGGAGAAAAAGACTAGACAAGCGCATAAAAAGTAATTAAAAACAAAAAAAAAAAGAGAGAGAGAAAAGGTGAACTATTTGCTTGTAAACATATTTTTCATCCATGTATTTAAATTTAAACGAGCATCTCTTTTTTTTTTTTTTTCCTTGGCTTCTTGCAAAGGTAAGGGCTTTGTTACTACTTTTTTATTAAAGCCGAGATAAAGAACAGGAGGGAGGGGGTAGAAAAACAAAGACCGCCTTTATTTTTTATTTGTTTCTTTTTCCCTCTCTTTTTTTTTATATTTTTACATTGTCTTGATATATAAATGAGTCTAGATAAAAAGCGAGTGCATCATATATCAGCACCCATTTCACCATTAGGCATTGCTAATAATAAACCGTTAGATTCATTATATGAAGATTATCCACCACCTGCCTATCAGCCTCCTCAAGGTAAAAATATATAATATAGAATTATATGTGTGTTGTTAATTTTTTACAGTTTATGAACATAGTAACCACTTTTATCATCCCACTCCTCCACCACAAACTGTCATCATTCATAGACAACCAACAAAGTCAAAGGATTCTTGTTGTTGGGGCTGGTAATTTTTATTTATAAATGGCGTCTTTCTTCCTTTTTTAATTAATTGTTAATTATTTATATATATATATAGTCTAGCAGCTTTATGTCTTTGCTTTGGGGCAAAAGAATGTTGTTAAAGTATACCGCGTATTTACAATCTTGTCACATATATATATACAATTACATTTTTATGTGTAAATCATACCCTTTTTCTTTTTTCCTCCCTAAATAATAAAAAAAAATTCTGTGTATACAAAAGGGCGATCCACGTTGCTCGTGTAACATTTATTTTTCTTTTGATGATTGTTGTTTCCAAGCAAAAAAGTTGCAACTGTAGAGCTCCTTGGGCCCATCCTGAGGGCCGACTGGCTTAGGACAAAGATAGAATACTCTACCTAGATTAGGTCCCTTTTTGGTGACGGTGCGTTCTATGCATGTTTCATTATGTCCTCTACATTTGGGTACTTGCGGTGGCCGAAAAAGGGTGGACCATGCGGCCTTGTTATTGTTATTAAAATCTTGTTTATCCATATAATAATAATCTTGATCCTTGTTCTCTTTTATAAAAAAGGTGTCCAGACCCTTTTGCTTTTTTGTTGTTGTTCTAGTCTCTGCATTAAAATTATTTCTTCGTTTTGATTGCTCTCCGGATGCACTTGATGATGATGATGTAGTAGTAGTAGTAGTAGTAGTAGTAGTAGCAACATTTGATAATGAAGATGAAGAAGATGAGGATGTTGTGTTTGATTTGGCTGTAAAATAGCTATGTAGCTTCTTTTGCTTGTTTGAAAACTCTGAAAAGTTTGTCGTCAATAGAGCCGAAAATTCATTTCCTTGGGGTAGTGTATCTGGTGTTATGTCAAAGTCAGCATACACCGGACAATGATCAGAACCTTTAATGTCTGGCTGTATATCCGCATAAATAAATCGATCCTTTAGACCCTTGGACGCCAAAATGTAGTCAATTCTTGTGCCATAGTTTGCAGGTCTTGCGTTTATCCTTGTATTCCAACAAGTAAACATACCCTTTCGATTTGGATGAAAATGACGTGCCATATCAATGAGTGGTCCCTTTGGGTCAATCAAATCATCAACCCATCTTCTGTGAGGAAGATCCTTAAAGTCTTCAAGATTATTGACTCTCATACTCTCCTTTGGGTCACAATGATCCAGTTCTTCATGGACTGCATTCACATCGCCTACAAGGATGACTTGTTTACCTTTTGCCAAATACATATTAATACGCTTTCTGACACAGGCGTAATAATCCATAATAAAGACCCCTCTAGCTTCACTGGCGTAGTTGGGGAAGTAAATGTTGAACAAAACAAAGGCATCAAAGTCCAAAATGATACATCTTCCTTCAGCGTCTAGTGTCTCGGCAGGCGTGGCAAGCGTGTTTACGAAATGGGTCATTTCCTCATCTGCTGTTTTGTCTAGTACACCTGTTATTCCTTCCGAGACCTTTACTGGCAGTGGCAAATGATCTTTGATATAGACTGCGGTGCCTGAGTAGCCTAATTTGGCTTTTGAAAATGAATGATATGCGTTGTAGCCAGATATGATTGCCATATCTCTTGTCAATTTAGATCTTTGACATTTCACTTCCTGTAGACTAAAATCAAAGAGAAGTATTAGGGCTTATGTGTGTGTAATTAAACATATAATCAGCTGTTACAACACCATATTATATCAGCACCAAGAGTATCTAATAAGAACTAAATAATAAAAACTGAATCAGATCATGTGCATAATCGAGGTTTATTATTGTTACTTTATACGACTTCTTTTCATGCCATGGATGGTATTGTAATGTTGTTGCTAGTCCATTGACATTCCAGGTCAATATTCTCATGTCGAAATATTAAGAAAAAAGAAAGTAAATATGAATAATTGAAGACTATGAAAAGATTTCGGAGACTGCAGTTTAATCTTTTGCAGCACTTCAAGAGGCTAAGCTAAGGAAAGAAAAGTAGATGCTAAAAGATCCAACTCAAAACCAGCTAAAAAAAAAAAGGGGGGGGGGGCACAACTACCTTTCATGTTGAACGTTTTTAGAATCCACAATGGATATTTTGGATATATCTGATAAAAAGGCTGCTTCATTGTAATGGATAACTGTGGAATAATGCATACTGAATAAACTTGATTATAACCTTTGTTTTTGCCACTCTATTCACCATTCTTAAATTCAACTGATGAGTGTTGGGAAAAGGCTAAAAGCAGCATAAAAAGGAGTCCTCTGGATAAAGATGACACACTTACACCTTGTATAATTGAAGCATGGCATGTAGAAATTTATTAGTATAGATGAATCTGGCTTGCATAATTGAAGAAAAGTAACTGAGGGATTTGAGTGCCTTGTTTAAACAGCCACCATTCCTTATTTAGTTCACCAGATCTGCATATCAGAATTGCTCAAATAAACAAGGCTGTTAGTTAAACAATAGACAAGACAAAAAAAAAGTAAACAAGTACAGGTACCTTTTTTTTTAGACAGCACACAGCGCTTCTAAGCATCGCAATAAAGCAAAACAACCTCGATGAACACCTCTTGCATAAGACCATAAAAAGCCAAATACAAGAGTCAGCTCTTTTTTCCATTTAGCTGCGTCATGTATTAGGGATTCCACCAAGCCCACAGAGATTGTTCGCAGAAGAGCCGTCCAAACATGTTACAAAGCCCTACCAATGTAGCAACGGCGGTCATCAAGACAAGAAGTCCCGATGCAACTGTGTTTGTCTGTAATGGAGATAGAAAGTGAAGGTGCCTTCTGGTCAGGGGAATATATTTTATAGCTTTTTCCGCTTTTTTTTTGTTGCCTTCTTCTTTTGTTCTTAAAGCCACTTCGTTCATTGTCTCATCCAGCTCGCCTCTCATCCATTCTTGTTCAGATGGCTGAGCCTGTTGGTATTTTCGCAATGTTGTTAAAGTTTCTAAATGAAAAGGATCAACTTCTTCAACCCATTCCATAGCATCTTTGCCTTGTTCATTATAAATCTTTCCTTGTCCGTTTTCGTAGAAAAAGTATGTACTCATGTTAGCTTTAGAATAGTGATAAAAGAAAAAAGAGAGAAAGGTAGAAAAAAGTTACTGCAATTTAATTTGTTTAAAACCCATCTCTTTTTGTAAGCATCTATCCTACTATTAAAGTAGCACGTTTAATACTGTATTTTTATTAACAAGTAAAGATTTAGTCGGCCCATTTGGGCCGATATAAACTACATTTTTTTT
>NW_019671929.1:772670-781104 GCF_002708625.1 Rhizopus microsporus ATCC 52813 | reverse complement strand
CGTCCAATAAAAAATTGAAGTTGTCTGAATTTCCTTTTGTAAATGTCTGAAATTAAAATGGAAATCGTCCGGAAAAAAAAAGAGAACGTCTGAAATTTTTTTTAAAAGGTTCGAAAACCAAGTAGAAATACTGTAGCCTAGATTTTTTTTTTCAGTATCCTAATTTGGAATTACGACAATAAGATTTAAACGTCCGATACCTATTTTAGAAAAAAGGGGGATAGGCATCTGTAGGAAAGAGTGAATTGCTACTGAGCAGAAGTATATATAGCTATGTGTCTGATAGACAAGATGATTAGTAATAGCCTTTATTTGATTTAGAAATATGGGACAATCGTGGCCAAGGTAACAATAGTTTCTATGGAAACACTGTAATATCTATGTACTACCATGAAAATAGTATAAATCCAAGATTTTCCTTTGGATAGTCTTTTTACTTTTTTAAGCTATGGCAGCATAAATACCTGCTCATATTTAAACACGCTCCTTTTTTATCTTTCTTTCTCTTTTATTCATTCATTCATTTCTAGTTGTCAGCCCCTACATTATGTTGTCAGCATCTACAATCTCTTCAACCTCATCGAGTGCTTTTTCAACCACTGGCAGTTTCGGCATTTTAACACCTTCATCTCAACATTCAATTGATTCTCAAAAGCAAATAGCTTTTTTAAATGAGATCGCTGAAACAGAACAGCGCTACATGGAAACCTTGAATATGATCGATTCTGTAAGTTTATTAATATTGACAGACATTCACTTGTGCTAATATCTTATATCAGCAAGTGGCGCCTACTTGGATGAAGCAAATGACATCTGCTGCACCCGATTTCTCTGAGCTATTGAAACATATCCATGATATCATCAAGGCTAACAAAAGATTCTACATAGTAAGATAAAAACAAGTAATGAATAACCAGATTAACCTTCAGATATAGAAACTAACAAGGATGATTCAAAACCCGCAAGCGATGAATGAGTGCAGTGAGGTGCTTATACAGTGGGTGAATGATTTGGAAGTACCTTATGCAAACTACTGTCGAAGCTATATCCCAAATCTAAATGAACGTACAGATATTTTTGCAAATTCATTCGTTTCAAAGTTACTTCACGTAAATTCAACCATCTTTTTTTTTTCTAGTCTCCTTATTCTCTGTATAGGATTTATCTGCCAATGCATCTTATGAAATAACACTTGAATCGTTATTTAATGCACCTATTCAGCAATTAAAGTATTACAAATCCCTATATAGCGTAACCTATCATGACTGTCCTATTACCAAACATGTACTTACCATTTATTGTAGAGATTATTAGATGGAATTGATTATGGAACACATGATCATAAGCTATTAACAAATGCAAACAAGAGAATTGACACCATCTTGCTTATGTCTCAAAAGACAAATCGTCATGTTGATTTGAATGCAAAAGGCAGCTTTTCTTTCCTTCAAGTTGATATTGACTCTGAATTACGAAGCATCGAAAGTCAAGTAGATTGTTCAAGTGTAGCTGATCTGTTTAAGGGAACAGCTGTTGTAAAGTATATAAAGAGTATTTTGCTGGGTAGCAGAAAACTAAAGAAAATGTTCCCTATTTATAGAATTATAAACAACTTCGCATTTCAAACCCAGGCAGTAAACTTGTCATGAGGGATAGCTTTATTATGCTTTCAAGTGAGCAACATGGTTCAACTACAAGAGTTCATCTTATATTAACAACTGAAGTGCTCGTGGTTTGTCTTGAGCAGGCCAAGCAGTCATATTCACTGATGTACCCTCCCATTCCAATTGGTGATGTCGTTGTTAAAGCAGAAGCATTAGAAAGAGAAATAGTAGGCGAATACATTATCCAATTATCGGTTACTGGTCACAAGCATTTGATAATCCGTGCAGATTCTAAAGAAATTAGAAACACGTGGGTCGGTGTGGATCAAAACAGTCCGAAAGCAAAGTTACTCTCCCCTCGTCCATTGAACGTTGTCGCTCAAAAGAAGATGCTCTCCTCTTCAATGGCTCATAATAAGTGTATGAATGAGAAACAGAATAGTTCAGTCAGGAATACAGATATCTTTACTTATTATTCTGAAAACGGCGGAGTGTCCCCTCTGGATAGCTCCGACGAAGAAGAGGAGGATGATCTAAAAACAGCAGGAAATTCAAGGGATACGATCATGGATCTCTATGACAACCACTTGACTAAACAACCCGAACCTTCACTAGGTGACAGTCTGGCCAATGTCACTCCTCAGTCTGTCAAGATCTTACCGCAGGTCCCTAATGTTGCACAAGCCAAACAAGCGACTACCATGCATCCGCCAAATAAAGGTACAACCAACGTGAAGAGCGCCTCTCCTATTAAAGAGAATGCTAGCCATCCAGTTAAAGATGCCGGACATGTTCAAATGACCTATATTGAGGCACCTACTGCAAAAATGGGGACACTAACAATTTCAAATACAAGTGACAAGAGCCCTTCTCTTTCTTCTTCTTCTCCAAAACTTGCTGGAACACGTATGAACGCTGCCGAAAAGCCATCTTCTCCAAGAGCCATTGAAGTCCAAAGGGCCGTTGTTCCGGAAATCATGCAGGCAGTTACCCAAAACACAAATGAATACTTGGCTATGAAGGATAAAATGGCCCAAAACACCAGTGCACCTGCTGCTGCAAGAGCAGCTTTACAGCAAACTGTTCCTCGAACATCATCCATGAGAAACCATGTTCATAAGCCACTGCCTCAGCATCCTTTGCCTCTTCCTGGGCAGAACCATCCTCCGTCAACTTACAACCACAATGGGCAGGTCCATTCGAATCAGTCTCCTCGATCAGCACCATCTCACGCTCATCCTACACCAGTTCAACCAAGACCAAGCGTGCCTCAAAATGGAAATCGTCCAGTGTATAGTTCTCCTATGAACACACAAAAACAGCAACCAAACTTTAGACCACAACAAAACAATAACCGACCCATGAATGCTCCTCCTCCACCAAATCATCAAAACTTTAGACCGCACAATGGAGCGCCCTCACCGTATCAACAGCAAGCGAGGCCATATAACGGAGCACCACCGCATCAACAGCCGGCTAGACCACAGTATAGCAATACTCCTAATTTAGGTGCACCCTCTCCAACCTTATCTAATAATATGCCTAGGATGCCACAGGGTCCTTCTTCATCACCTCGATTACAACAACCTCCTGGAAGATTTAATGCTCCATCCCCTTCTTTATCCCATGCTCAGATGAATAATTCTAGTGACGAATGGAATTCCCCTCCTCATAGCGTAAGGATAAGATGACCGACTTTAAGACAGTGCGCTTATCTTTTTCTTTATATAATAGCCTAGTGCATACATCACAAGCAATAGCATCAAACAGGTTTTGTATAGCAATAATCAATGTGAAGTGTTTCACTGGAACAATCAATCCTGGTACGCTGCAGACGGTCAATGCCTACTTCAAGTACGCCTAACACACAATAATCGCACATGTATGGCAGTTGAACTGCAGAATACGGGACAACTTTATCTGAATGCATGGATCTTGCCTACCACTGTGATCAAACAGCCTTCACCTACAGATATCAGTATTTCGGTTTATATGGGAACAAAAAAGGAAACATATCTGGTCCATTTCCCTCAACCTCAGGACGCAACTGCGCTCGTCAGCATTCTGTACAAGGCACATCAAGAATCCAACCAACCACTACTGCCCTCACCAGAGCCGATGGCGGATCATGATGATGAAATTGAGCCTGTAGACAATGTAAATTGCCCCCAGACGCTTAAGCCTGTGATGCAATGTAAAGCCAAGCTATTCGTTCAAAACGAAACGAACAACTGGAGTACACTTGGAAGTGTGACCATGCGTATCTCACAGCAATCACCCAGTATGCGAATGATGATTCAAATAGAAAACGACAAGACGAAATTGGTGAGTGCGATTGTGAGAAGTGGTAATGTGGAAAAAATTAGTTCAAAGCGTATTTCATTCTTGTTATCGGATGAAGCGCAAAAGACAAGCATTGTGTACATGATTCATCTGCGTGAAGAACAGACAGGGAATAAGATATACGAGTACCTTCGTATCAAGAATGCAGAGAATGGATGGTAGAAAGAGAGAGATATAAAGCTTATCTTAGTTCTGATTGCACTCTTACATATATAAATATACATATAATAGCCACATAGATATTGACATCCTCCCTTCCATTCCGCGTGTCACAATAAAGTTCATTGTTTGTACCTGTAACAGAATATGTAACATAGTGTCTATTAATAACATTTATTGACACTTTGTAAACATTTGACCCATGCAACAAGATATGTACTATATTAAAGAAGCTTTGTGCGGGCACATACACAATAAAAACTTATTTTCGTTATAAAGGCATTATAAAAGAGACATTCATTCACTGCTCTTTTCCTCCTCTCCTTTTCTATTTCTTTCAAATGAAGAAAAAAGACGTATTACAGTGTGAAGTATGCAAAAAAGAGTTCTTCGAGTTTGACCAAAGGGGCTTTCGTAATGCAGGGTTCACTGCTCATCAGAACCGTTGTATCGAACGTCAGAATCGTGAAAGGAATCCGGAACAGCTTACTCCTAAAAGGAAGCGTCGTTTACTTTTGCCTGCTTCTCCGAATCCGACGCGTTCAGGCACCAGTCCACCGAGTGTTACTCATCCACCTTCAGCATTTAATTATAGCAGCTCACCCTCTGTTTCTTCATTACCCAGTTTTCAGTCTGCTGTTATTACAACTGCGCCCATCCTGGTTTCAACAAGTGCTGCTTATACACCCATACCGGCTGAGCATCCGATGAATTACCAGCCATTACACAATACTAGTATGCCAACTATGTATTCAATTATATCATACTGCGGCTATTGCAATCTTGGCAATGGATTACATGCATCCACCTGTCCTCTCTTCCTTTCAAAGTAATATGATCCATTCCCTTTATGCTTATCTATGCCACGTAATATGTATATCTATGGACATTTATATGCCTTAAAAAATAAACTATATGCTTCCCGGCATTTATATGATTACATGAATCCAGTGTCGACAGGTTAACAACATTCACATGTGTGTGCAATGAGAAAAAAAAAAAAAGGAGGCGGGCTCTTGACTTTGCCCTCTTTGACAGGTAATATAACTTGAATGTTTTGGTAACGTTACTACAGTTACAAACCCTTTTATTGTCTCGTTATTTCTCTAACAAGCGGTTCTGAAATAACTCAAGTTGCGAACGTATATCTTCTATCTGCTCCCAAACTCGGTGTCGATGAGTTTGATCTTCTAGTTGCCACAAGATGTTATCTGGTGCAACCAGCATGTATTTTCCAAGTTCAGGCACTGTCTTATTAGGATCGAGCTTTACATTAATATTTGACCCATCCTTTCTTTCCAGTCGAATAAAGATCGGACCCATCTCTGGTGCACCTTCCCTGAAGTCAGCCTAAGTTGTCTCACAAATAAAGATCGACACTTTGTTCAGTTGTTATGTTACCTCTTCAACAGGAAGTTCCAAGTCTATAAAGCTCTCATTGTCATCCAATATCAAATCATCGCTTCTATTCTCTCTTTTTACTGTACTATAAATGTAATTTCGATCATTAGAAGAAAAAAAAAGCCCTTTTTTGATGGGTTCTCCTTACGGGTTTTCCACTATCTCGTCCAACTGTTCTAATATATTGTCTCTTTGCTGTCCGAGATATGCTTCAATACTTTCTCCGTACTTACTATAAAACTTCTCTACAGTCAATTGACGCGTCGCAGGTGGAAGCTGGTCAAGGTATATCATTCCTCTGGTTCGAAAAGAGTCGCAAGCTTGCTTAACGTATTCATGAACAGCCTCTATTTTTGATTCAGCTTCAACCACATAAAAGGGTTACTACAAAGCACTGTATGCATGCTTATATATTTTGTACTTTCTTGCTCTAGAGCTGTGATAGCTTCCTTTACAGATTGTGAATTAGTTGTCATTAATAATGCGAGATCTAAAAAATAAAAATAAAAAAAAAAGTGCTTTTTTAGCATAAAGAACCAATATTAAAACTCCATCTTTTAAACTGTATATACACACACCAGTAGTTCTGAAAGTGATATATGTCAAATCACTTGGCTATTGAAACGTACTAACTTTATCTCATACAGCCACTTCGACATTAAAGCTATTGTAGTTTGCGAGAAAAAAAAGTCAGCATTATATTTTATTTTATCCATACAACAATAATGATCCATTTACATCACGACACTAACAAGGAAAGCAGCAGCTCCAGCAATAGCTCTAGCAGAGTGCAACACTGCCCATTTATCAACAAACTGATTCACTTGATTAACATCATATGTACTATCCTTTTGAAGAGCAAATAATTGATTGTTGACAGGAGCTATGACGAACGCGGTCCAAGGTGCACTAAAGAAAGCCAATAGTGCGGCATAGAGGTATTTGTTATTCTTTGTCTTGTAGTAACAGTATCCATTAGAAGCGGTGGCTGTCAAAATAGTCACCATGGCAAATTTTGCGCCTTGTTTATAGGTTGTGACAAAGGCCGGTAAAGGGTCTTTACTTGCCTTGATAGCGGGCACGCTTATTGTTAAAACTCCTGCAGTCATCCCAGAAAAAAGACCAGTTGAGAGTAATCCAATGGAACGAGGATAGTAGATGAGGGTAGCTAATGAAGTCATATTATCGAATGATGAAAAGAATAAAAAAAAAAAAGAAAGAAAGGGTATTTATGCATTCACGGGACTAATTATACGCCGTCTCCGTTTTTGATTTTGCATAAAAATTAACCGACGCGCGGCACTTTCAGTTAAAACATGGATGAGTCAAATATTTAATGTTCCGTGTTTCAGTCGAAAGAGCCACGGATCAAAAAACACGGGTCAACTTGATGCAAGTCAACCTTTCATGATTAAGCTCTTGTTTTATTATATTTACAATTGACCTTGCTTGGTCCAAGCAGAGGTCAAAGTATGAAGGAAGGGGTATATACACTCTTTTACCTTGATACACCAGTGTAGCCAATGCCCATTGGCATAAGACTTGCACCGGTATTTGCATCATTCGATTTTTGTGTGATAGACAAGTCTATCTCGATATCGGCTATAGCATTTCTTACTTTTTTATCAAATGGTTTAAATATCTAAATGATGTTAATGATTGATCCAAAGTCAAGACCTATTCATTACCTGACGTAAAACCGCTTTCTGGCCACCAGAAGCATTTACATTAACCACGTCTTGTCTTCTGGCATTTAACAATTTTGTTAGAGCCTATAAAATAACAAGCTGTGAATAACACAAGAATATTGACTGTCATTCATACACACATCGTTACTAAATACGACCTGAACAGGATGACCTGTTTGCTGATCTGGATCATCAAAATATAAAACCAAAGAATACAGTCGATTAGAAGTAACCAGCTTTCCAAACTGCACGCATTTGGCTCGTACAATGACCACGTCTGGTAAATAACTGCTGTAATTATCACTTTCCATCAATTTTAGTGTCTCTTGAAGCTTAGCAAATGTGATATGTGTTTTGCCTTGATCATCCACAAAGATGCCTTCATTACCGTTATTTGATTCCCTAGCCGCCTCGTTTAGATCGTTCCAGACACTTTCATCAATCCAAGACACGCTTTCCAATTCAGCCTGTGTTGATCGCTCGGGATGAATGTCTTCATCATCATCCACTGTCAAATCGACGGTATGTTTTGATAATGTCATCGAAGAGGTTGTCTCGGTTTTCTTTCCCAAGTTGATTCGCTTTTTAGGTGGATGACTGTCGTCTAAAGTGGCGTGTGTTTTCTTAGACAAGGATATGGATGATGTGTTATTGATTGTTCTAGCTGAAGAAGATGGTTGAGCAGTGTCTTGCTGTATGCTTGATACAATATTCTCTTCTGCCAGTGTTATTTCGTCATAATCAAATTCGTTATTAGAAGGCACACTCCTCAAGAGATTGTTATTATTTAATGACAATTGATCAAGGTCATCAAAGAAGTCGTCATCCTTATCCAGCGACATATCATCTATGGTAGAGTCAAATTGCTCGATCGGGTCAGCTTCCATACGCTCTAGTTCAGCATAATCAATATCATCATCAAAAAGCTCATCGTCCATCAGCACGTCATCATCCATATCAGACGGTAATGGTGGCGGAAGAGGCGTGTTACGTTGTGTGAGTGATGATGGTGGTGGTGGTGCTTGTCGAGGTGGATTCTCTAATAAACCTAGGCTTGCCTTTAACCGATTCTCCAACTCTTTTAGCATGTCTCCTCCGTATAATTCTGGCACCGCTCCTCCCATCACTTTCACGTTATTCCTTCTCAGCAACAGCATCCCTCTTCTGACTTGACAGCTTTTGATAAGTATCTACAATGGGGATGTTCATTAACCGCTTCATCTTTTTTTTTTTTTTTTT